>NW_012267234.1:6578786-6592372 GCF_000151885.1 Dipodomys ordii
GCTGCAGGAGAACCTTGCAGAGTTTTAATTATGATAACTGCAACCTGAAAGATGACCACGTACAACAACAAGAACTGTCGTGATTGTGTCCAAAAACCCTGCCTGGGCCTGGCAGAGAAGCTGACCCCCACCAGGGCCAGCTCAAGGAATGGGGGGCGGAGGGAAGGGTAGTGTGGACACATTTTAAAGACAGACAGGATATGTCCAGTGGTCAGTGATTATGCTCATAAGAGGACATTACACTATTCTGTCGAAACGTAAACAAGCGAGCCGGGCGCCGGTGGCTCACGCCTGTAATCCTAGCTACTCAGGAGGCTGAGATCTGAGGATCACGGTTCAAAGCCAGCCCAGGCAGGAAAGTCCGTGAGACTCTGATCTCCAATAAACCACTAGAAAACCGGAAGTGTCGCTGTGCTCAAGCGCTAGAGTGCTAGTCTTGAGCTGAAGAGTGCAGGGATAGCGCCCAAGCCCAGAGTTCAAGCCCCATGGACGGACAAAAAAAAAAGAAACATAAAGAAGCTAGGGCCATTCACATGAAGGATAAAGGATGAAGAGGAACAGGAAGTGGAAATGATGGAAACTTTCACAGAGGTAAAGGAAAGAAACAAACAAAAAAAGTGAATCTTGACTACAGAATAGGGAAATATTCGAAGCAAATTCAGAGTTAGCTTTTAGAAGAAACATTTAATTAATAAAATGTCAAACATTTAGTGGGCCAGAACTTCAACAGCTTGGGAAATGGTAGAATACCTTTCTGAGTTGTGTTGAGAACTTTGAAATTGGTCAAAAGTATTAAAATCTAAATGTCTTACATACTATTCATTGGATTATGGTGAGAAATGTTTGAAGGCTCCTATCTTTTTTCTTAAGTTCTAAGCTCTTTAAACCTAAGAATAATAGAATATTCCTAAATATTTACCTTATAGAGAAATTTTATATAACTTGTACATAAAAATATTTGCTGCTAGCTATTCAAGAGATTGAAATATGAGAACCACAGTTCAAAGCCAGCCTGGGCAGGAAAGTCCACGAGACTTTCATGTCCAATTTACTACTAAAATAACTAGAAGTGGAGCTATGGCTCAAGTGGCAGAGCACTAGGCTTATGCAAAACAGGTCAGGGGCAGTGCTCAGGTCCTGAGTTCAAGCCAGGACTGGCAACAACAAAAAAATACTGTTAAAATAAGTTATTGTAATAATTTGGAGAGTTGCAGTACCACAAAAATTGTTTAAGACTATCTCTGGGCTTGGAAGGTGGTTTAGTGGTAGAATGCTTGCCTAGCATTCATGAAACCCTAGGTTCAATTCTTCAGTACCACATAAGCAGAAAAAGCCAGAAGTGGAGCTGTGGCTCAAGTGGCAGAATGCTAGCCTTGAGCCAAACCAGCCCTGAGTTCAAGCCCCAGGACTGGCAAAAACAACAACAGCAAAAAACAAAAAATCTATCTCTGAAAGCCTGAGATCATGTGGTAGAGGCCAGCCTGAGTTTTGTAGTGAGTTCTGGGCCAGCCTGAGTTACTGAGGTGAGAGACTGTCTCAAAAGAAAAGCAAAAACCAAAACAATAATAACAAAAACCCTATTTCTAAGACTTCTTGTCACGTGAGGGCTTAGAAGAATATTTTCTATCTTTTAAGGTTCTGTATTTATAGTTCAAACTAAAAATCAAGTCTTGGCTATACACTTGATGTGTTTGATCAGGTTGTGGTATTTGTGAGCAAGATCCACAGCTGTCCGTCCCTTCTGAAAGGGGAAAGACCACAAAATTGAATTCCAATGATTTCCCATTTTCTTAACTCCATGGAAAAGGTAATTTACTTCTTCTTCAGTAAAGTTCTTACGAATTCTTCTTTTTTCTGTAATTAACGAGAGAATTATACAATGCATTAGTATTTGTTGAAAAGTCTTTTTGAGGCCTAAATACAAAATTTATTCTACACATAGAAACTAGAGAAATTTTTGTGTCTAGTACATATATTATTGTCAAATCTATTTCAATGAAAAATAAACCTGAGTACTTACTAGTAAGTTAGGTGCTACTGCTATGGCTTATTCAATAGTTGTAATTTATAGCCGGGCACCAATGGCTCACTCAGGAGGCTGAGATCTGAGGATCATGGCTTAAAGCCAGCTCAGGCAGAAAAGTCCCCATGAGACTCATTTCCAATTAACCACTCAAAACCCAGAAGTGGAAAGATGGCCCAAAGTGGTAGAGTGCTAGCTTTGAGTAAACAGCTGCTCAGGGACAGCACTCAGGCCTTGGGTTCAAGCCCAATGACGGATTTTTTTTGTTGTTGTTTAAGGTGTAATTTAATCTATTATACCTGAACATCTTTAAATCAAGAAACAAGTTTATAAATGTAATGTTCCTGTGGGGATGATTAACAAACAGCTTAACTATCTTAAAGATACAGTCTTCCCAAAGGGCTCCATACTTGACAGAAAAAGAATACCAATACTTGGTACTTTAAATATAGGCTTGGTTAACATTTTTAAGAACAAGGATCTTTTGAAATTTGCTTTTAAAAACACATTCATTTCCTATATGGGTGTTCAGCTTGATCAAAACTAAAAAAAATGGTTGTATGATGGTTAATGAAGTTTTTTTTGTTTTTTGTTTTGTCATGGGGCTTGAGTCTGGGCTTAGGCGCTGTCCTTGTGCTCTTCAGCTCAAGAGGGGCGCTCTACGGCTTGAGCCACAGCGCCACTTCCAGTTTTCTAGTAGTTTACTGGAGATAAGAGTCTCATGGACTTTCCTGCCCCCACTGGCTTTGAACTGTGATCCTCAGATCTCAGCTTCCTGAGTAGCCAGGATTACAGGTGTGAGCCACTGGCGCCCGGCTTAATGAAGTTTTTTATTACCTGCTTTTAAGGGACAATTTCTAGTGTACAAAGAATACATGGATGGTAAATAATTCTTTTCCTCTCATCTTTACTAGAAAAATAGGTTTCTCTTTTGGAGGAGATATTTTTAAGCTTTTTATTCATTGTTTACTCATGTAATCATTGTAGGTAGATGAGGCTACTCTTTTCTAAGGATCATCCTTAGAAAATCTTCTCAGCTGAACTTACCAGGCTAAGAAAGCAGTGTAACTAATGTCTTATTATTAATTGCATTAGTTACAATGCAGGCTTCATGAGAGCAGGAACTTTTGTACAAGTCTGTTCACCACTGCATCCCAAATGGCTAGAATAGTATTTGAGACATAGTAGATGATCATTAAATACTAAGAGAAAAAAACTATTAATAAAACTATCTCAAAATTTATCAAAGAAATTATTCCCTCCTTTGGAGAGATTACATAGAGGAATATTCACATTTTACTTATCCAAGAAATAGTTTTTAGCTTCTCTTGCTAAATGATTTTAACTCCTTATAATCCAGGCTATTAAGTGATACTTTTTTTTTTTTGTCAGTTGTGGGGCCTGAACTCTGGGCCCACGCACTGTCCCTGAGCTCTTCAGCTGAAGGTGAGCACTCTACCACTTGAGCCACAGAGCCACTTCTGGCTTTTTCCGCTTATATGGTGCTAAGGAATCAAACCCAGGGCCTCATACATGCAAAGCAAGTACTCTACCACTGAGCCACCTTTCCAACCCTAAGTGATAACTTTTGGGATAAAAGAGGACCCTTTTCTATTGAGGCTGCCACCTCCCTGACTCCTAGTAAACTCTCAAAGGTTTCTATAGTGAATAACTAGGCAGCCAGGTGGAAGCAAACGGCTCTGTACTTCAAGACGCCCCTCTCCAGCTTCATTAGTATTCCTTATAATATTGACTATGTGTTAGGGGAGCAAGAAAAAACTGGCAAGAGGGCTTACTTCCTGATACTCTTACTTTTCAGACCCTCTCAAGATAACGAATCATCCTTAAAGAAAGCCTTGGGAAAATGTTTTAATGCTTCCACAGTATAGTGGTCTGTCCTAAAAAATAATAGGGGTAAATTTCAGTGCAAACTATACTTTAATGAAGAGTAGTGAAATGTCCTGATAAAAAGGGGAAATTTAAAAAAAATTTAAAAAGGGGGGAAATTTACCCAAATGAGGAAATGAGAAGGCAAAATGCCAAACTGTCTTGCTTTGAAATATAATAAGACAAACCAAAGTAATACTTTCTCAGGATGCCTCATAAATTCTAAAAAAGCAGGTCCAATTATTAGTGGATGGTTATTTATGAGCTAAATATCAGTTAACAGTATTTAGGATCACTGTATAATTAATGCATAACAAAATTATGCCCATTCGTGAGGTTCTAGAGATGGTTTTATCTAAGTAAAGGGATTATAGAATATTTTTAGTTGCTACATCTTTGTTTTGAAGACATGTTGAAAATTTCTTTTTTTTTTCTTTTGTTGTTGTTTTTTTGGTCTGGTGGGGTCTGAACTCTGGGCCTGGGCGCTGTCCCTCAGCTCTTCAGCTCAAGGCTAGTGCTCTACCACTTGAGCCACAGTGCCACTTCCAGCTTTTTTTTTCTGCTTATGTGGTGCTGAGGAATTGAACCCAGGGCCTCATGCATGCAAGGCAAGCGCTCTACCACTGAGCCACCTTCCCAGCCCATGTTGAAAATTTCTGTAATTTGGTGTCAAGTCCTGTGAAGAACACAACCTCTTTTCTTTCTTCTTTCTTTCTTTTTCTTTTTTCTTTCTTTCTATCAGTCATGGGGCTTGAACACAGGCTTGATGCTGTCCTTCAGCTCTTCAGCTCAAGGCTAGCACTCTACCACTTGAGCCATAGCACCACTTCTGGTTTTCTGGTGGTTTATTGGAGTAAGAGTCTCACAGACTTTCCTGCCTGGGCTGGCTTTGAACCGTGATCCTCAGATCTCAGCCTCCTGAGTAGCAAGAAACCAATTTCTAAGTACAACATATCTCTGTGGAACAAAATACCTAGGGTTTCTACAGAAAAAAAATCTTGTTTCCATTTCCTGCAGTTCACTTCAATAATTATTATATGATTAGAAGCACACAGGTATTGTGCCTTTGTGTCTCTCTCCTAAAAGTATCCTTCTCTGGTCTAACTGTGTGAATGCCTATAGTCTTGCATAATTTATCATATCCTAGTGTATTTTAGATCTAGTTTTTGCATATGAAACATGTACCATTTGTGTCTCTGAGCTTGGCAAATTAAAAAAAACAAAAACAAAAACAGGCTCTTGCCTGTAATCCTAACCACTCACTCAAGAGGCTAGGAGCTTGAGGATTGTGGTTAAAAGCCAGTCTAAGCAGAAAAAGATGAGATTCTGTGTCCAAAATAACCAGCAAAAGAAGAGCAGGGTTTAGCTAGGTACTGGTGGCTCACACCTGTAAGCCTAGCTACTCAGGAGGCTGAAATCTGAGGATCATGGTTTAAAACCAGCCCAGGAGTGGCGCCGTAGCTCAAGTGGTAGAGCGCTCGCCTTGAGTTGAACAGCTGAGGGACAACGCCCAGGCCCAGAGTTCAAGCCCCACGACCGACAAAAAAAATAAATAAATAAAACCAGCCCAGGAGTGGATGAGACTCTTATGTACAGTTAACTACCAGAAAACAGGAAGTGGTGTTGTGGCTCAAGTTGGTAGAGTGCTATCCTTGACCTGAAGAGATGAGGGACAGTACCCAGGCGCAGAGTTCAAGCTCCACAACTGACCCCCATTACCACCAAAAAACTGACAGAGCTAGAAGTATGGCTCAGGTGGTAGAGTGCCTGTTGAGAAAGTACAAGGTATTGAGTTCGAACCCCAATACCACCTTAAAAATAACAACCTCTTCCACAGTGATACTGTACTTACTTTATAGATAGAATTTTTAACCTAGAAAAAAGACTTAAGTCTGAAGTTCCTTTCAAGGTTTTGGCAGTGAAAATAGCCATAGAAGTGTCATGTGAAGCAAAATGTTTCCTGGATGAATTCAGTTCAAATAGCTCTGTGATAAATATCAGAGTAGCTCTACTGATGGTATTCATTTCTTATTTTTATTGTAAAGGTGATGTACAGAGGGGTTATAGTTACATAAGTAAGGTAATGAGTACATTTGTTTTCTAAATGTTACCTCCTCCTTCATTTTCTCCCATTTGATGTTACTCATTTCTGATGACTCTGACAAGTAATGTACTCAATTGTTTATTCCTACTCCTGTAGTTAGTATTAACTTCAGATGATTAGAAGAAAATGTTAAGGTTCTCAAACTCTCTGATAAATCTGGAATGTTGATAAGCCTGAAGTCTTAACCCTACAGTTAAATTAAAATTTCAATAAGTTATTTCAGAAGCACTTTTTTGCTTCAATTTTGATTGTCTGACACATTGGAGTTATGATCAAAAGTCTCTCTGGAGTACTTGTACATGGAAAATTTGTTCTGAAAATATGAATTGATCAGACAATAGAATGAGGGTTTCTAGAAAAAGCTTGTAATGAATCTAAGTTATGCTATTTCTAACTTATAAGAATTAGAGGCAACAACATTTATAAGACACCTAACACATAGTAGGTACTTAATAAAGGTTGTTTTCCTCCTGCTGCTTTCCAGATGGCAGACAGCAAATGAACAAACAAATGGGAGATGTCTCTTTTCTTAGGAAATATAATCTTCATCAGAGCCAAGGGTTATCACAGAAAGATGGTGAGAACTAAAAACAAGTACATCTTTTTTAGAAGTCTGTGATATTTAAGCTGACTTAAAAATTAAATATGTTCATTTATTTCTCCAGGGATAGCAGATTTGCTACTGAGTTGTTGTCTTCTACATGGGGTCAGCAGAATTTCTGAAAAATATGGAATACATTTAGCAGAATTAGAGTACCAATCTGAAGAACTCATAAGTATATGAATTCTTTTAGTATGGTTATTTCCTCTCCCCAACCCTTCTAGTAGGAATAATTAGATTGGGAAGAAATTTTAAGCCATCAGAAACTAAATCTTCTAATCTTCTCCCAGGTACATCATAAATTACCGGTTGCTAAGAAGTGTTTTCTTTTCTTTCTTTCTTTTTTTCTTTATGGTCATGGGGCTTGAACTCTGGGCCTGGGCACTGTCTCTCAGCTCTTTAGCTCAAGCCTAGCACTCTATCACTTGAGCCACAATGCCACTTCCAGTTTTCTAAGTGGTTTATAGGAGGTTAAGAGTCTCATGGACTTTCCTGCCTGGGCTGGCTTTGAACCATAATCCTCAGACTGCAGGCTCCTAAGTGGCTAGGATTACAGGCGTGAGCCACTGATGCCCAGCAAAATGTTTTCTTTTCAACATTATTTTATCCTTAAATTTTTAAATTTACTTAATATCTTAATGATGGCTTAGAAGGCATAATTGTAATTACAGTCTTAAAGCTATGGAATTAATTACTTTTGTTACAGATAAATGATTTCCTTAGTTCACTTTTATATCTGTCTTCAGCTTCCACAATGACTTTGTGTCGATCACATTGGTATGGACAAGCACGCAAGAGCTTGCTAAAATTTCGGCTATTTAGAGGGTTTCCTACTGATATGCAACCTAAAAGAAAACAAAATAATGTGATGTATAGATGTCAATAATGCACTTATAAATCTATGAAAGCAGTTATCTATATGATGGTAACTTAAGTAAAATCAGAAACTTATAAATACTTTAAGAAATCTATGTATGCTAATAAAAAATCTTAAAAAATCCAAAAAATGACAAAATAAAAACATACATGCATATCAGTGAAATAAGTGTTGGGATAGAAGTATGAACAGTTATAGCAATATAGAAAAAGAGCAACCAAACCAGGTTTGGTGGTACACGTCTGTAATCTCAGCTACCCAGGCAGCTGCAGCAGTAGGATAGTAAATGCAAGGTCAGCCTGGGCAATTTAGCCAAACATCATCTCAAAAATAAAATTAGCTGAGTTTGGTGGTACACATCTGTAATCCAAGCACAAGGGAGTCAGGAAGTCTAGGATACAAATGAGACAAGGACACAGAATGACCCATTGCAACAATGATCCTCAAGAGAAACTATGTTGGCAATGAACTTTAAAACTTGCGGGAAAGAGAAGGGGGAAGGTGACAGAGGGAAGGGATAGTAGGAAAAAAACAAAGGAGGGGTAACAATGTTTGACAAGAAATGTACTCATTACCTTACTCATGTAACTGTAACCTTTCTGTACAGCATCTTTACAATAAAGTAATTTATTTTTTAAAAGGCAGGTGCTATTGGTGCATACATAAAATCCTAATGACTCAGAAAGCTAAGATCTGAGGATCCTGGTTTGAAGACAGTTTAGGCAGAAAAGTCTATGAGATATTCATCTCCAATTAACTAGCAAAAAGCCAGAAGTACAGATGTGGCTCAAATGGTAGAATGCCAGCTTTGAGAGAAAAAGCAAGCAAGAAGGCAAGGCCTTGAGTTCAAGCTTCAGTACTGGCATGCCTACACACATGCACACATTCACTCTTTCATAATAAATTATTTTTGGATTTAACTATTGTTTTTGTCTTTTCTTCTTTAGTACTGAGGATTGAACCCAGGACATTGCACTTGATAGGCAAGTGCTTTGCCACTGAGCTACATCCCAGCCCTAAATACATTTTAAAAAATTAAAAAGGGGGCTGGGAAGGTAGCTCAGTGGTAGAGCGCTTGCCTTGCATGCAATGAGGCCTTGGGTTCAATTCCTCAGCACCACATAAAGAAAAAAGCTGGAAGTGGCGCTGTGGCTCAAGTGGTAGAGCGCTATCCTTGAGCTGAAGAGCTGAGGGACGGCACCCAGGCCCAGAGTTCAGGCCCCACAACCGGATCAAAAAAAAAAAATTAAAAAGGTATGAAGTATATTCCAATGTGTTTTCCTAACACATTGAAAGTTCCTGGGTTCAGGGCTGAAAGGTGGCTCAGTGGTAGAGCACTTGCCTTGCATGCTCGAGGCCCTGGGTTCGATTCCTCAGCACCACATAAGCAAAAAGAAAAAAGCCGGAAGTGGCGCTGTGGCTCAAGTGGTAGAGCGCTAGCCTTGAGCCTTGAGCTGAGGGACAGCGCCCAGGCCCAGAGTTCAGGCCCCATGACCGGACCCCCCCAAAAAAAAATAAAAAGAGCTCAGAAACAGGGCCCAGGACCCAAGTTCAAGCCCCACGACTGACAACAACAATAATAACATAATAACAATAACAGAGAGCCTCAGTTGGTAAATCATTTATCTGATAGTGTGAGAAACAGTTCAGGGCGTGAGCCTAGTGTGAGAAACAGTTCAGGCCGGGCGCTGGTGGCTCACGCCTGTAATCCTAGCTACTCAGGAGGCTGAGATCTGAGGATCGCGGTTCAAAGCCAGCCCGGGCAGGAGAGACCATGAAACTCCTATCTCCAATAAACCACCAGAAAGCCGGAAGTGGCGCTGTGGCTCAAGTGGTAGAGCGCTAGCCTTGAGCTGAAGAGCTGAGGGACAGTGCCCAGGCTCAGAGTTCAGGCCCAACGACTGGGAAAAAAAAGAAAAAGTTCCTGGGTTCAATCCCCAACACAACAAAAGGAAAGGGAAAAGGAAAGAGAGCTCGAGGGTATAGCTCAGTGGTAGAGCATTTAACTAGTAAACATAGGGGCATTGAGTTTAACCTCAGTACCACTAGAAAAAAGAAAAAGAGGTAAAGTTGGTCTAGTTCTATTAAGGGAAAATATTGAAAAGAAATGATCTATATGTAAGTTCAGTTCTTGTTTTGTTTGTTGGTCATGGGGCTTGAACTCAGGGTCTGGGCACTGTCCCTGAGCTAGCACTAAATCACTTGAGCCACAGCTCCACTTCTGGCTTTTTGGTGGTAATCATATCTAGATGATATATCATATTCAAGCCTAATGATTTTTCTGCAGGATTCCCCATAGGTAGATAGCATTGTGTGCTTCTCACTATATTGTATTAAGAGGCAAATAATGTCTGTCTTCTCTCCCTCATTCTGTTCTCTTTCTCTCTCTCTTTTTTGATTGTTTGAGACACACACACAGTGTTGATATATTGATGATGGTCTTGAGCACTGTCCCTGAGCTTTTTTTTTTTCTTTCTTTCTTTTTTTTCCATCAAGGCTAGCACTCTAACCATTTGAGCCACAGCTTTACTTCTAGCTTTTTGGTAGTTAATTGGAGATAAGAGTCTCACAGACTTTCCTGCCCAACCTGGCTTAAAACTGCAATCCTCAGATCTCAGTATCCTAAGCTAGGATTACAAATATGAACCACCAGAACCCAGCTTGTTTTATTTTGTTTAGACAGGATCTCCTACTGTAGCCTAAGTCGGCTCAAATGCATGTGGCCCGTTAGGCTCTGTGGCTGGTCTGGAACTCCTGATCCTAACTTTATTCCCACAAAGGTAGACTACAGGCATATACCACCACACCTGACTGGATCTATCTTTCTTTCTTTTTTCCTTCCTTCCTTCTTCCCTCCCTCTTTCCCTCCCTCCCTTCCTCCCTTCCTTTCTCTCCCTCTCTTCCTTTCTCTCCCCCCTCCCCTCTGTCGGTTGTGAATGCAGGACCTGGGCACTATTCCTGAGCCTCTTTGTGATCAAGACTAGCACTCTACCACTTGAGCCACAGCACCAAAAAAGAAGCTTCAAGTATCCTTTAATATTAAAAATTTAGGGAAAAAAGCACCAGGTTTCCAGGAGTTAAGAAGGGAATGAATGCATTGAAAAAGAAGGAACAAGACAGGAATCTGGTAGTAAAAGGTAGAAAGAGAGTGTAAGAATCCTTGATTCAATAGCAAATCATGAAGCAGTTTTTCCCAGTATGGGACTTGAACTTAGGGCCTCAGGTTGTCACTTGGCTTTTACAATTAAGTCCAATGAGCACTCCACTGTTGGAGCCATACATCCAGTCCCAATCATTCATTTTTTAATGAGGAAATATGAACACAGTTTAAGTTGAAACAAAAGGAATTAGTAGATAAAAATAAGCTTTTGTAATTATTAAATTGAAAGACAAGATATGATTCAGATTATGACTTGACATTAACTTTAGAATAGAAGAAATCTCTTCATCCAATATAAAAAAAATGACATTTGAACTAAACGTAGAATACCTGAATTTTTTCCATAGAGCAGAGTGCAGTAGTAAGCATGAACAAAGAGGAAATACTAAGGTGTGAAGGAACAGAAACTATGGAATAATTACTGGAATTATTACAGAAAAAATAGGTAACAGGACACTAGAACATTAATATGTCAATATAAATATAAAATAGGTATTATATAATATCTATAATATTTAGAGCATAATCCAGAATATATACCTGTCTCTTTTCTCTGCAACACATAAAATGTTTATCTCAATAAAATTAAATTTGTAGACAATGAGTTGTGACAAAAGACAAGAGTAAAAATTTGAAGTGGTGAGTATAAACAAACACTGGATCTCAGACGGGTACAGAAAAGGAATATTAATTTGAAGGATTTCATGCTCTACATTCTAATTTCTTCAAAGGAAATGAAACTTACTTTATAAAAGTAGACCTATTATAAAATCTAGTTAACTAATATGAACAGCTTTCATTATTATGTTTGTCTCTTTGATGGTCCTAGAGTTTGAGCTAAGGGCCCGATGCTTGTTAGGCAGGCACTCCTTGAGCCACACCCCCAGCCCTTAAAATTTTAATTATGAAATAATTGTAATAAAAATATTTACCTGAGCACCTATACTTCAATATTTTGGTACAACTGTCAGCTGCTTGAAAACTGAGAACTTCTTTATTTATTATGTCTGAGCATAATGTAAATGGATCTGAAAAAATTGTAAAATGCGACTTTTGATTAATAAAAAGGCCCTTGACATTCACAAGATTTCTGAAATCTCAGTACTTTCATGAGTTTTAATTCATTATTATACATTCAATCATCCTAGTGGATAAACAAAAAAAATTCTGGTTATCAGTGAAAGGTGAGTGAAGCATTTACACCAAAATGAGAATTAAATATGACTTACACTTTACAGGATGATATACCAATGTCCATTTTTTTTCATGTGTGTGGGCTAGTCCTGGGTGTGGAACTCAGGGCCCGGGTACTGTCCCTGAATTTCTTTTGCTCAAGGCTAATGCTCTACCACTTGAGCCACAGCTCTATTTCCACCTTGTTTGGCAGTTTATTGGAGGTAAGGATCTCATGGACTTTCCTGCCCTACTGGCCTTGAACCATAATCTCCAGATCTCAGCCTCCTGAGTAGCTAGGATTATAGGTATGAGCCACTGGCACCCAGCCACTGTACATTTTTAATTGTATCAGTCATCTGTTCTTGGAAAACAAAGATGAAACATTTAAAAACCATACCTGTCACTGGCGAATGCTGCTTTTTATTTCTGACAACATGAATTGGATATTTAAAAACACGGTCACTAAAAGAAAAGAAGTACCAGATTAGCTGAAGTAAAGACATTGTCTTGTGTGTGTATGCAGTGGTTTGACACTGAGTTTATGGCATGCAGAAGGACCTACTAAAATCTACCGTGGTGCCCAAGAGTTCATATATTAAAAATTCCTGTTCCCCAGGCCTGTAGGAGGTGGTATCTTGCAGATCTTTAGGTCACTGATATATGCTCTTGAAGGGGATTATCCATCCCCCACCATTCTGAACTAGCCATGAGCCAAAAAAAAACCTATGAGCTGAAATAAAACCAATCTCTCTCCCTCCCTTCATCCCTCCTCTCTCCATGCCTCCCTTGTAACAGTTGCAACCAGGTTTCTAGAACTAGAATTAGACAGTTCTCCAGACAGTAATAATATTGATTCCCAGAGAAATATGGAAGACAAGGATTATAAAAAGAATAACAGGGGCTGGGATGTGGCTTAGTAGTATAGTGCTTGATAAGCATTCATGAAGCCCTGGGTTCAATTCTTCAGTACCACATACAGAAAAAGCCAGAAATGGTGATGTGGCTCAAGTGCTAGCCTTAAGCAAAAGAAGCTCAGGGACAGTGCCTAGGCTCTGAGTTCAAGCCCAAGGACTGGCAAAAAAAAAAAAGAATGACAGAGCTGTGGACTGGTGGTTCACATCTGTAATTCTAGCTTCTCAGGAGGCTGAGATCTAAGGATCATGGTTCATGGTTCAAATCCAGCTTGGACGTTCACAGTGAGATTCTTATCTCCAATTAATCACCAGATAACCAGAAGTGGAGCTGTAGCTCAAAACTGTAGAGTGCTAACCTTGAGCAAAAGAGCCCAGAAATGGGCTGGGAAGGTGGCTCAGTGGTAGAGCGCTTGCCTTGCATGTCTGAGGCCCTGGGTTTGATTCCTCAGCACCACATAAGCAAAAAGAAAAGAGCTGGAAGTGGCACTGTGGTTCAAGTGGTAGAGCGCTAGCCTTGAGCCTTGAGCTGAGGGACAGCGCCCAGGCCCAGAGTTCAGGCCCCATGACCGGACCCCCCCAAAAAAAAATAAAAAGAGCTCAGAAACAGGGCCCAGGACCCAAGTTCAAGCCCCACGACTGACAACAACAATAATAACATAATAACAATAACAGAGAGCCTCAGTTGGTAAATCATTTATCTGATAGTGTGAGAAACAGTTCAGGGCGTGAGCCTAGTGTGAGAAACAGTTCAGGCCGGGCGCTGGTGGCTCACGCCTGTAATCCTAGCTACTCAGGAGGCTGAGATCTGAGGATCGCGGTTCAAAGCCAGCCCGGGCAGGAGAGA
>NW_012267234.1:6593887-6654021 GCF_000151885.1 Dipodomys ordii
CTGGGAAGGTGGCTCAGTGGTAGAGCACTTGCCTTGCATGCCTGAGGCCCTGGGTTCGATTCCTCAGCACCACATAAGCAAAAAGAAAAAAAAGCCGGAAGTGGCACTGTAGCTCAAGAGGTAGAGCGCTAGCCTTGAGCTGAAGAGCTGAGGGACAGCACCCAGGCCCAGAGTTCAGGCCCCACAACCGGACCAAAAAAAAAAACAAAAAAACAACAACAAAAAATTACAAATTGGGTTTTGCCATATTTGCTAACAGATGATCAATTCTTAACTTTAATACTTCAGGTAGAAGAGTTCTGTTTTCTTTTTTGAGCATACTTTCTTAAAATTCAATTATGATTATGCAACTCAATTCAAAATCTTCAATGCTCCCCATATCCTGTGAGCTAAAACCCCAAATTCTAGACATGACATGCAAGGCCTTAGAACAAGTGGGACTTACCTCCTCCTTATCCTAATTTCTCAGAAAATATTTCCTACGTTAGCCTTCTCTCACTTTATCATTTTTGTATTCCTATTGCTTAAGAATATAGCATATTGTAGCATACAATAAATGCTTATTGGATAAAATTATTGAACTATACCTTGATTTATAAACAAAATTCTTTTTGTCAAAAGTTGTTTTCTCATGTAAACCTTGATTGCAGCTGGAACTGACTTTACGTAAAGTCATCTTTTGTCCACTAAATGGATGTGTACTCTTTAACAGAGTCTTCACTCGGTTATCAGTGGCACAAGCCTTAGATGTGACATCACCAGATGGAGAAGTCTGAAACTGTCCAGGCTGGTTTTTATTCTTATCTTCTTCTGCTTTGGTATCTCCAGTACTACCTGAATAGAGGTGTTTCAGTATGTTCTCCTTGTTCATAAATGGATTCTCATAGCTTCTTCTTTGAATTTCTTCCTATAATGTAAAAATGGCAAATAAATGATTCCAATATAATCAATTTCTTCACAGCCCACTTTATATTTCCTTTAAACAATGAAGAAAAATATTAAAGCTGTCAATAAAAGTGACAAAATGATAGTTTGTATTAAGAAGACAATGTAAATTTATTCAATAAATGGTCCTAGGACAATTAAGGAAACCATATAGAAAAAATAATGTAGCTATTTCATAGTGTACACACAAATAAGGCCAAGATATACCAGATATTTAGATTGTTAAGAATGAAATTATAAGCTGGTGTCTCATGCCTGTAATCCTAGGAGGCTGAAATTGGAGGATTGTGGTTTGAAGCCAGCTAGAGTAGGGAAGTCCATAAAATTCTAATCTCCAGTTAATCACCAAAAAGCCAGATGTGGAGTTATGGCTCAAGTGGTAGAATGCTAATCTTAAGCAAAAAAGCTCAGGAACAGTGCTTAGGGCTTGAGTTCAAACACCAGAACCAGCACAAAAAAAAAAAGAGAAAGAAAAAGAAATTATGTTTTAAAAGAAACCATGATATTTTAATGTTCTCAGCCTCTTCAGGTACTACACTAAAATCACTAAATCATAAAAGAATAAAATATATTGAAACATAAATTTTTTATTTGTTATATTTTTATTATAATGATGATGAACAGGAGGGTTACAGTTACATATGTAAGGTAAGGAGTACATTTCTTTTTTATGAAAATTTTTGAGCCAGGTGCTGGTAGCTCACACCTATAATCCTACTCAGAATACTGAGTCTACCAGACTCTCATCTCCAATTAATCACCAAAAAGCCAGAAATGAAGCCATGGCTCAAGTGGTAGAATGCTAGCCCTGAGGGGGGGAGTGGAGGGGAAGCTCAGGGACTGCTCCCAGGCCCTGAGTTCAAGCCTCAGGATCTACATAAAATTTTTTTTTTGAAAGTTTTCTTTGAGACCAAGAACAATGCAGTGTGGACTCAGTAAAAAAAGAGCAAGAAGCAAAATCAACAGAAATCAAAACACCAGGAAATACATATATACCATATATTGGGCCACAGGGTAATTTTTTTCCAGTACTGGAATTTGAACTCAGGGCTTCTCTGGTCCATAGAAAATGTGCTACACACACAAAAAAGATCTTTTTTTAAACTTTATTATAGGAGTTTAAACTCACCAAGGGTAAAAAATATTTGACAGGTACCTCACTGTGAAATTTCAAAACATAAGATAAAGATTATATAAACTTAAGCTAGGTGCTAGTGGCTCACGCCTATAATTCTAGCTACTTGGGAAGATAAGATCTGAGGATCAGTGTTGAAAGCCAGCCTGCACAGGAAAGTCCATAAAACTCCTATCTCCAATAACTGCCAGAAAACTAAGTGTTGTTGTGGCTCAAAGTGGTAGAGTGCTAACCTTGAGCAAAAAAGCTCAGATACAGCACTCAGGCCCTGAGTTCAAGCTTCAAGACTGACCAAAAAAAGGGGGGTGGGGATTATGTAAGTTTCCAAGGAGAGAAAATAGGTTAATAGCAGGGAATTAAAACGCGTTTATTCCTCAAGAATAACACTGGAATCTACAATACTATGGACCAATGCCTTCAGTATAATGAGGGCAGGTGATTTTCTAGTTAGTCAAACCATCAACTGTAAGAATAAAATACTTTCAGATTTACAAGATCTTCCTATCTTCCTCTCCTCCCCTCCCCTCCCCTCCCCTCCCCTGCCTTCCTCTCTTTCTCCCTCCCTTCCTCCTTCCCTCCCTCCCTTCCTTCGTGTTGGTATTGGTTCACCCTTTGCTTGGCTTTTTCATTCAAGGTTAGAGCTTTACCACTTGAGTCATTCCTCCATGTTCAGCATTTTGCTGGGCAATTGGAGGTAAGAATCTTGAGAATTTTTTGGCGGGGCTAGCTTTGAACCACAATTCCCAGGTATCGGTCTCCTGGGTAGTCAGGGCTACAAGTGTGATACACCAGCAGTTTTGTAAGGTCTTTATACCTCTTAAATTTGGTATCTTGATTATATCAAAAGACCACATAAAGTGGGCATTGTGGCTCATACTTGTGAATCCAGCTACCTGGGAGGCAAAGATCCAGAGGATCACAGTTCAAGCCAGCCTGGGTAAAAAGTTGGTAAGACCCTGTTTCAACATACAAGCTAGACATTGCAGTATGTGTCTGTAATTCTAGCTATGTGGGAAGCATAGATAGGAGAAGCATGGTCTCAGGACTGTGCCTGCGCAAAAAATGTGAAACTTTATGCAAGAAAAGTAAAGGCAAAAACAAAACAAGCAAAACCCAAACCCACCACATCAAATGATAATCTATACCACCTGTTTTACATAATTATACTCTGTGATATTTGCACAGTGATCAGTTTATCTGATGATTTCTCATGAATATATCCCTCATCATTAAATTGACTACATAAGCAAGAGAGTGTGAACATACCTATATGCCACTGCTGTGTGTGTGTGTGTGTGTGTACACACGCACACGTGCAGAAAGAGAGAGACTGGGGGAAGAAATTATCAGATTGCTTTTTCCTTGAACAACTATACAGTAAGATGTTAGATCTCACAGACACTTCTGCCCAGGCTGGCTTTCAACTGCAATCTTCAGATCTCAACCTCCTAAGCAGCTAGGATTACAGGTTTGATGACTGGTACCTAGTTAATTTCTGCTTAAAAAATCCATTTTAGGGGCTGGCAAGGTGGCTCAATGGTAGAGTGCTTGCCTTGCATACATGAGGCCCTGGGTTTGATTCTTCAGCACCACATAAGCAGAAAAAAGCCAGAAGTAGAGATGTGGCTCAAGTAGTAGAGTGCTAGCCTTGAGCTAAAGAGCTGAGGGACAGCACCTAGACTCAGAGTTCAGGCCTCATGACCAACAAAAAAAAATCCATTTTAATAGCATATATGACTATACAAAGTGGTTTCATTGTGAGAATTCCAAAGATACATACAGAGTACTTTGAACAAGTTCACTTCTGCTATTATATCCACGTCTCTCACTTTTTCAAAGTGGTTAGCTGTTTCATTATTCTATCCTCAGACATTCTGCGCGCGCATATGTGTGTGTGTGTGTGAGAAAGAGAGAGAGAGAGTGAGAGTATATTGGGGCTTGAATTCAGGGCCTCACATTCTCACTTGGCTTTTTTTTCTCTAGGCTAGTAGTACTCTACCACTTGAGCTACAGCTGCATTTCTGGCTTTTTGGTACTTATTTGTAGATAAAGAATAACATTTACTTTCCTGCCTAGGCTGACTTCAAGCCACGATCCTTAGATCTCATCCTCCTGAATAACTAGTATTACAAGTGTCAGCCACTGCAGCCTGGCTGGTATTCTACTTTTTAAAAATACCTGTTTTTTCCTATGTCCACCACTGATCTGTCAAGTATTACTACTAAATTTTACATTAAAAATGTAGGAAAAATATTTTTACTCTCCAACCTCTATTAAAAATACTTAAAATACATATATTCTGTTAAAACAAAAAAGCTAACCTCATTGTCTTCTCTTTCAAGCTGTTCTATTTTGCGCAGAATTTCCTTTGCTGTTTTCCAGTACTCTTCAAGATTCTTTTCTTTCGCATTTGTGTCCTTTAATTGTTTTGCTTCATTTTCATCAAAAGAATATCCTCGTACATTTAGAGATAATTTCTCAGCTTTGTAATGTAGGGGAAATAGTAAGTTTATCTATTATGAGCGATATCATTGTCATATCCTTAAGAACATCCTCATGTGCCACCCTCCCCATTCTTTAAATTCTGTCTATTCAGAATACCTTAACTGGTGCTGAACTTAAATATAAGAGTGCTTAGCAAGGTTCCAGGACTCAAATATTGTTATAAATTAGACTCAATTTTTCAGAGTTATGGGCAAAACAGCAATATGACAATGTTATTTTTGGCACACAACCACCCTCATATATATCAACACTTGTCTTAAAACAGGGTTTTCCCTTTGTTTTGGGTATTAAACCAGGGTCCCCCACATGCAAAGAAATGAGCTCTACTACTGAGCTACATTTCCAGTCTCCTAGGATAGGTTTTAAAAAAAATCATACTGGAGTTTAAACTCAGGGACTACAACTTTAGCCATACTTCTAGAAGTAGCTGTTTTTAGTGTCCATGCTGGGTGCTGGTGGCTCACGCCTATAATCCTAGCTACTCAGGAGGGTGAGATTTGAGGATCCCGGTTCAAAGCCAGCCCGGGCCAGAAAGACTGTGAGATTCCTATCTCCAATAAACCACCAGAAAACCGGAAGTGGCACTGTAGCTCAAGTGGTAGAGTGCTCGCCTTGAGCTGAAGAGCTGAGGGACAGTGCCCAGGCCCAGAGTTCAAGCCCCACGACCGACAAAAAAAAAAAAAAAAAAGACAAAAAAAAAAGGTCCATAAATAGTTCTGTCCTATCATCTTTTTTTTCTTTTTCTTTTTTTTTTTTGGGTCCAGTCATGGGGCCTGAACTCTGGGCCTGGGCGCTGTCCCTCAGCTCTTCAGCTCAAGGCTAGCGCTCTACCACTTGAGCCACAGTGCCACTTCCCACTTTTTTCTTTTTTGTTTATGTGGTTCTGAGGAATCGAACCCAGGGCCTCGAGCATGCAAGGCAAGAGCTCTACCACTAAGTCACCTTCCCAGCCCTAAGACAAAAATTCTTATCATGGCTACTGTTCACTGTGCTCCAGACACAATGTGGTAGCAGAGATAGAGAGCAAAAGTTAGGGAGACCCTATCTCAAAAACAAGCAGGATTTTATAGGGTATGCCTGTAATTTCAGTACTTGGGAAGCAAAGGCAGAAGTTTTCAGGTTGTTTCTAAAGGTGTCCTGACCAAAAGCTAATACTCCTAAATGACAAACAAACTGAAAGCAAAATGGCTAGCAGGCATGACTCAAGCAGTAGAGCACTTGCCTAACAAATGTGAGGCACTGAATTCAATCCAATATCATTAAGGAAAGAAAGCATCCCCCAAACCCTGGAAATTGAAACAACTTGGCTTATTAGAGAAAATATCCCCCCCTTTACAAATATTGGTTTGTATTTCTCTTAAGGGTACTTGTAAACTTACTAGTTTTTCTGCAGTTGTGAAGCACAAATGTGGCAGCCTTGTGTAGTTCCTCATTCTGAGAATCAGTTAAGGCTTGTATCATGAGTGGAAGCCCATTGTTTTTAAAAAGGTCATACTGATTTTCCTCTGGAAGATATGTAAGAAATTAAAATAGAAGGTAATTATTATATCATAAACTATATATATTAGGTCATAATTCTTCTTTGTGAAAATTATGCATTGTTCAAACATTTTAAAGGAAAAGAAAATATAATTTCAAAAGTATTTTCAACTTAGGAAATAATCTACTTATACAATATACCTAAGGCATATAAGTGATCATTTCTGAACTGCAACCACAGAGTATCATATGCATACAGAGTAAAAAAAAACTGACCTTACTTGGTTTTTAAAAAATATAAGGTAGATCCAAAATTACACAGAGAAGGAGCTGAAATGAGGGAGAAGAGAGAAAAGCAAGACAGTAAAGAGAGAGGAGTGGAAAAGTGAGAAGGGGGATAAAGAAGGAGATTGAACACAGAGTGAGGAAAGGGGATGGTTAGAAAGGAGGAGCAGACTGAAGAAAGAGTGAAAGAAAGTAGTAGGGGAAAGAAAGGAAGAATGGAAGGAAGAAAGGAAGAAAGAGAGGGAATGGGGAAGAGGAGGGGCAGGAAGACTATTAGGTAGTTAGAATCTTTGGTTGGATTGCAGCAAGCAACATGAAGAACTGGACTGAAAAGTAAAGATAGGAAAAGAGGAGCACAGGGAGGTGGCTATTGGGTTCATTTTGTTGAAAAGTTTGAGAGACAGAGGCTTAAATTAGAAGAGTAGCAGAAGCACTGGAAAGGAAGGTACAAGAAGGTGAAAGAGAAATAGAACCACAATTTGCATACAAATTGTAGAGGAGAACGAGGAGCTAAAATAAAAATTAGTTAAGTCCTAGATGACCAGGATAAAATTAGTATTTTAAGTCTTTCATATGACTGATAGGGGAAGAAATTAAAATGCTTCCACTCCCATGCTTTAAAAAAACATATTAAATAATCCAGTACTTACCACAATCCTCAGTGCAATGCCCAAGAGTAAGTATGATGCTAAATTTTTCTTCTAAATCAAGATTTTCATGAGACAGTAATGCCAGAAGTCTTGAAACTATGTGGTATTTGGATACTATTACCCTAAAAGTAGCTATTAGTACAAAACAGACAAGAAGAATAGTAAGTATAAATTTAAAACTTATAAATATACCTATGTTTTTGGAGCTTATTCAGGAAGAACAGTAAATGTCTATATAATGTCTAATACATGTATCATGCAACATGTAACATATATGTGTTAATATAAATTCATAATAAGATATTAACTTATAATTGCCCTCATTACCCCTTCTAAAGCAACTTTTTGAAGTATGATTTCTTTTAGTAGTTCTGTTTTCTTGTTTTGTTTTTTGCTGGTCCTGGGGCTTGAACTCAAGGCCTGGGCGCTGTCCCTGAGCTGCTTTTGCTCAAGGCTAGCACTCACCACTTGAGCCACAGCACCACTTCCAGCTTTTTCTGTTTATATGGTGCTGAAGAATGGAACCCAAGGCTTCATGCATGGAAGGCAAGCACTCTACTGCTGAGCCACATTCCCAGCCCCTTTTAGTAGTTCTGTAATGCTACCTTCCTAAAAATTAAATATATCTAGTCTCACCTTCTACATCTCTACATTGGTCAGTAAAGACATTCTTAAATAACCAAATCCTGCCTCATATTATTATTATTATTATTTTGGTCTGTTGTGGAGCTTGAACTCTGAGCTTGGGCGCTGTCTCTGCGCTCTTCAGCTCAAGGAAAGTGCTCTACTGCTTGAGCCACAGCGCCACTTCCAGTTTTCTAGTGATTTATTGGAGATAAGAGTCTCACGGACTTTCCTGCCTGGGCTGGCTTTGAATCGTGATCCTCAGATCTCAGCCTCTTGAGTAGTTAGGATTATAGGTGTGAGCCACCAGTGCCCAGCTTCATATTATTGTTTAACTGACCATAATTTGACACTAATGATGCAATAAAGCACAGGTGAAACTATGCTGAGATGTAACAAAACTCAAGAAGTCCACTAGTTTACGTTATAGATATCATGGGGCTTTTAATAGAGTTAATATAGAGTCTAAAATATTGGTGTCAACAATAATGTTGTAAATTTCTCAAGAAATTGGATCTTAATCATTTTTATATCTTTGGAGCTCAGCGTATAGCAAGCACTCAAAAATTGCCTTTTTAAAATTTTTCTTCCATAGAGCCAGGAGCTGGTGCTCAGGCCTGTAATCCTAGCTACAAAGAAGGCTGAGATCTGAGGAGTGCAGTTTGAAGACAGCCCAGGCAAGGAAAGTTGGTCAGATTCTTATCTCTAGTTAATCACCAGAAAACTGGAAGTAGAGCTATAGCTCAAAGTGGTAGAGCACTAACTGTGGGTAGAAAAACTCAGGAACAGTACTCAGGCCCCGAGTTCAAGCACCACTACCAGAAAAAAAAATGTTTTCTTCAATACTAGGGATTGGACTCCAGACCTTAATGCTTGCTAGGCAAGTACTTTACTACTTGAGCCATGCCTCCAGTAATAACTGCCTTTTTTCTTTTTGGTGCCAGGCTTCAATTCAGGATCTGGGCACTGTTCCTGAGCTGTTTTTGCTCAAGGCTAATGGTCTACCATTTTAAGCCACAGCTCCACTTCTGGCTTTTTGGTGGTTAATTGGAGATAAGGGTCTCACAGACTTTCTTGCCCAGTTGGCTTCAAACAATAATCCTCAGATCTCAGCCTCCTGAGTAGCTAGGATTACAGATGTGTACCATTCGTGCTCAAGCCAATAAATACTTTGTAAAAATCTTTTTTCAGTTATTTGCGAATGATAACAGATTCCTTTTACAAGGATTTATGGGCTATCATTTTTCAGTACAAATGAGAGCCCATCATGTGTTTTGAATCTGGGGATAGACTTCACACTTATTTTTAAAAAGCATACTTTCTTTATTCAACTTTTATTTCATTTATTTATTTTTTGGGTCCAGTCGTGGGGCCTGAACTCTGGGCCTGGGCGCTGTCCCTCAGCTCTTCAGCTCACAGGGCCACTTCTGGCTTTTTTCTTTTTGCTTATGTGGTGCTGAGGAATTGAACCCAGGGCCTTAGGCATGCAAGGCAAGCGCTCTACCATTGAGCCACCTTCCCAGCCCCATCAACTTTTAAAAAGTTTGTAAATTGGGTATTCCACATTCTATCTCAATAATGTCCTTTGATTTCTCATATAAAACTTTTAGGTTAATGCTGCTTTTTAAGTGAATTAAAAGTTTAGAGCCGGGCGCGGGGGGGGGGGGGGGGGGGGGGGGGGCCCCCCCTTGAACCCTACCTCCTAAGGGGGCTGAGATCTGAGAATCATGGTTCAAAGCCAGCCAGGGCAGAAAAGTGCTTGAGACTCTTATCTCCAATAAACCACTCGAAAACCAGAAGTGGCATGGCGCTGTGGCTCAAGCGAAGCGCTCACCTTGAGCTGAAGAGCACAGGGACAGTGCCCAAGCCCAGAGTTCAAGCCCCACAACTGACAAAAAAAAAGTTAGAATTACAGGATCTTAGTTTTTCTTATTTCTTTTACAATCCTGTAATATGTATATGTCCATTTTATTTATTTTCATTAGCATATATCAGCGTGGGGGGGGATTTCATTTGGACATTTCCAGTCATATGCAATATATTCCAATCAATCCCACTACCTCTATTATTCTTCATTAGTTTCTTCATAAAATAATTCAATAGGTTTCATTGTTCTATTTTTAAACACGTAAGCCATCTACCTTGACCATATTCATCCAGGTCTGATTTTCATTCTAGTATTAGACTTGATATTAGAAGACCTAGATATGAGTCCTTAGGGAAGTCTTAATGTCCATAAGAAAGTGAAGAACCAGAATAGATCATTTCTAAGATCTTTTTCTACTTGTACAAACTGGAAATCATGATCAAATTTAATCTACAATATCAAAACTCATCGTGCTAAATTCAACAAAATTCAACTGTAGCAATCTTACTAAGTATAAGCATTTAACTCACGATTATCAGCAATACATGCATCCATTGTTTTTGTCACCACCACTGCAAGCTTAGCATTGGACACAATTTTGTATGAGTCAGATTCCAGGTGCACAAGAACTTGAGACAATACCTCCAATCCACCCACAGACACAAAGTATTTCTGAACATATGCTTTAGGAATAAAGCAGAACTGTTAGTATTTCAAGACAGGTATATGGTTTCATTCAATTAATTTCTATCAAATATAACAATAACTTATTTTTCTGAAATATTTACTAAAATCCCAAAACTAAAGAATTGTTTTAAAAAATTAGGATACCCTAAAAGAAGCAAAAATTGGGAGGATCATGGTTCAAGGCCAGTGTGGGCTCTTCTCCCCCTGCCTCTCCAAAAAAATTGAAATCCCAACACAACAGAAGAAGCTGAATATGGTGATGCATACCTGTAATCTTAACTATGCAGGAGGCATTATTGGTAGGAAAATCACAGTCTCAGGCCTCCCTGGGCAAAAATCCAAGACCCAAATTAAAAACACTAAAGCAAAAATTATAGCATACTTGGCTCCAGTAGTAGAATGCCTACCTAGTGAGCAGGTCCTGAGTTCAAGCCTCAGTACTGGAACAAAAATTCCAATCTTTATCAGTGAATATACACAATCACAGGGGTATATTAATTAAGTGCTTCCCTTTTACATAATACAACTTACATGTATAGTACAAAACAGTCTTCTTGTGTTTGGAAATCTCTTTTATTTATTGATAACTGATGTATTTTCTAAGTAATATTACTAGTCTGTTTTATATTAAGTGATTATTTCAGTAGAGCTATAACAAATATAGTCTCAGGAGGGAGGGTGGGGCATACTTGTAATTAAAAAGCAGAAGTAGGAGAATTTTGAGCATTTTCTTTTTATGCTTTTGTCTAAAAATTTCAAATTATTGTTACACATTGCATGAGATATATACAAATATTATGTATATTTTGAGTTAAGAACTGTATTTTGTATTTATTATTTTTTACCATCACTGGTTAAAAAGACTTTTTTTTTTTTGGGTCTGGTCGTGGGGCCTGAACTCTGGGCCTGGGCACTGTTCCTCAGCTCTTCAGCTCAAGGCTAGTGCTCTACCACTTGAGC
Organism: Dipodomys ordii; assembly: GCF_000151885.1. Classification (NCBI taxonomy): domain Eukaryota; kingdom Metazoa; phylum Chordata; class Mammalia; order Rodentia; family Heteromyidae; genus Dipodomys; species Dipodomys ordii. Next base: position 6,605,025 of record NW_012267234.1, read on the forward strand.
CACAGCGCCACTTCCAGCTTTTTTCTTTTTGCTTATGTGGTGCTGAGGAATCGAACCCAGGGCCTCTGGCAATCAAGGCAAGCGCTTTACCACTGAGCTGCCTTCCCAGCCCCAAAAGACTTTTCTTTCACAGAATTGCCATCACCATTGTAAAAAAATTAAAGATCCTAAACTGGGCATCAGTGGCAATAATTCTAGCTACTCAGGAAGCTGAGATCTAAGTATCACAGTTCAAAGCCAGCCTGGATAGGAAAGCCCATGAGACCCTTAACTTCAATTAAAGAGCTGGAAGTGGAACTGTGGCTCAAATGGTATAGCCTTGAGCACAAAAGCTCAGGGAAGAGTGCCCAGACCTTGAGTTCAAGCCCCAGAACCACCCCCTTCCCCCAACACACACACAAATAAAAAAATCAATAACCCTAATTTTTTTCTAATGTTAATCCAATTGTGCATTCCTGGGATATATGCTACTTGGTCAGAAGTTATTATTCTGTTGTTTGACTTGTTAATGTTTTGTTAAAGACTTTTACATGGGTGTAATGCTGACTTTATAGAACATGTTGTAAAGTGTTCCTTCTACTTCTATTTCCAAGATTAATTTACACAGGTTCATTTTTCTTCTGAAATATGTGGTAGAATTCACCAAAAAAATCATCAGAGACTGAAATTCCCCTTGATGTTAAGAATTTAAATTTTGAATTCTATTTACTAATCAAGTTATCCATTTCTTTTGTGTGAGCTTTAGTAGTTTGTATATTTCAGGGAATTTATTCAAAGTTGTCAAATTACATGGCCTACATCCTTTTAGTATATGTCAATATCTATAGCAATGTCATCTTGTCATAGTGATATTTGTAATTTGAGCCTTTTGAATTACAAGGCATTTGAATTTTCTACATTTTTTGTATTTGTTAATTTGTAATTTAATTCAGTTGTTTCCCAAGCATATTTTTTTATGGGTTTCTAGTTTTGTTATCTCATTACTTTGTTTTATGAGTGAATCTAGGAAGATTAAAAATGAAGCCAGACTAGTGGCTTACACCTGTATTTCCAGCTACTCAGGAGGTTGAGATCTGAGAATACTAGTTCAAAGCCAGCCCAGGCAGGACTGTCTATGAGACTCTTATCTCCAATTAACCACCAGAAAACCAGAAGTAGGTCTGTGTCTCAAAGTGCTAAAGCACTAGTCATGAGCAAAAAGAGCTCAGAGACAGTGCCCAGGTCTGGAGTTCAAGCCCTACAACTGAAGAAAAAAATACAAAAGATGCTGCAGATTGGACATAGTGGTGTACCCCTATAACCTCAGCACTTTGTAAGCTTGAGAATAATCAGGGTTTTTGGGGGGAGGGGGTTGTTGGTCATGGGGTCTCAGCTCTTCAGCTCAAGGCTAGCGCTCTACCACTTGAGCCATAGCACCACTTCCAGCTTTTTTTGCTTATGTGGTGCTGAGGAATCGAACACAGGGCCTCATGCATGCAAGGCAAGCACTCTACCACTGAGCCACCTTCCCAGCCTGAGAATAGAGTTTGAGGCCAACCTGGGCTACATAGAAACTTTGAGACTAGTTTGGTATATACAGAGGTCTTGTCTCAAAACAAAACATTCTGCTGCTACTATCTTCCCAATATTCTCTAAACAATATTGACTTCTAAATTATTCTTATTGAAAAGAACCTAAAGGTACCCAAAATGACCCAAATTACTAGAATAAAACTTATTAGTCAATGAAATAATCCAACCATTTTTGTTATGCTTTGAAATGTTTCTTCACATGGCTTAGAGAACAAACTACATACTTACTATTATTTGCTAGCGTAAGTCCAATAAATGAGCAGAGAGGGCGAATTATCTCAGGTTTCATGCAAGATATTAGCCAATCATTAGCATATGGAAAAAGTGAACAGCAAAATGTTTGATTCTCATCTGAAATGAGGCAGTCAATCATGTTTTAATTTAATATTAGAAAATAACAACTGTCATTTATCTTTATATTTATTTTTTAATTAAATTTTATTTTATTGTAAGGGTGATGTCAGAAGGGTTACAGTTACATAAGTAAGGTAATGAGTACATTTCTTGTTGAACATTGTTACCCCCGCCCTTGTTTTCTCCCGCTTTCCCTCCACCCCATATCTTTATATTTAAATAATTAAATAATTACCATTTTGAGGATTGTTGACACAGGCACACAGAGCACTACACACTGAAGACCACAACTGATAATTCTGGAAAACCTTATTATCTAACAAATTCAACTCATGTTTTGAAAGAACTGTCCTATTAGGTTAAAAAGGAAGCAAATTAAGATAAATATATTAAGGTCATACGCAATGCCCAATTAACAACAAGAAATTTATATTTGCTTACCTGAACAATTCTGACAGAACGGTAATACAACCTGTTTCTCTCACAAGTGTTTGTCCACACCCTTACAAAAAAACATATGTTACATGAATATAATTTCTATTAACAATGATTTTAAAGAAATTTAAAACATTTATGTTCTATTTCAATAAATATCTAGCTTTTAAGCTGCTTTAATGTAGTAAAGGCTACAACACAAAATTATAGTAAATAAAAATCTATATCAAGATTATTATGGAAAAATAACTTCTTTTGCTTAAAAGATTGACAATATTCAAATTTCATCTAAAAATTACAAAACACTTTTGGTTTATCTTAAGGGACGTTTTGTTTTTCGTGTGTATGCTATGCTTGAACTCTCTAGGGCTTTGAGCTTGAACTTAGTTTTTTTCTGTTCAAAACTGGCACTCTACCACTTGAGCCACAACTCCACTTCCATCTTTTGCTGGTTAATTGGAAGTAAGATTCTCTTGGCTATGTCTGCCTGGCTGGCTTTGGGCCTTGATTCTCAGATCTTAGCCTCCTACGTAGCTAGGCTTACAGGAGCGAGCCACTGGGACCTGGCTAAAACTTACATTTAAATCATGGTTCTCTGGTATAATATGAAAAAGTATTGCATATTGTAGCACAATAAATTAATTCAACCTTTTTATTTATTTTTATTTTTTTTGTTGGTCATAGGGCCTCAACTCTGGGCCTGGGTGCTGTCCCTCAGCTCTTCAGCTCAAGGCTAGGACTTTACCACTTGAGACAGCTCTACTTCCTGCTTTTTCTGCTTATGTGGTGCTGAGAAATCGAACCCAGGGCCTCATGCATGCAAGGCAAGTACTCTACCACTGAGCCACCTTCCTAGCCTTCAAGAAGAAGGCTAGGAAGAAGTAAATCTAGAAGCATTTTAAGTACCTAACAATTAGAATTAAATTCAAAAATAATCTTGATCTCAGCAGTAGATACATGTGACTATTCTATACTATATTTCTACCTTTTTTTTTTTATCTTTTTCTTTTTTTGACAGTCCTGGGGCTTGAACTTAGAACTCTGGGCATGGGCAGTGTCCCTGAGCTGCTTATGCTCAAGGCTAGCACTCTACCAATTAAGCCACAGCACCACTTCCAGCCTTTTCTGTTTATGCGGTACTAAAGAATAGAACCTAGGGCTTCATGCATGCTAGGGAAGCACTCTACCACTAAGCCACATTCCCAGCCCTATTTTCAACTTTTCTGTGAATGTAAAACTTATCCCCAAATAAAAACCAGTACTGCCTAATACACAGTAAACTCTTTAAGTAGGCAATTCAGTAAAAAGTCAACCAAATGAATTCATTTCAGTGCTCCTTTAGTAGTACAACTTACTTTACTCTTTTTAAAATTATGTATTAATATATAAAATGACTAAACATATACTCTCCTTAAAGTTAGTATTTATTAAAAGTCAATCAGGTTAAAAAAAAGATACTAGCCAGGTGCCGGCAGCTCATGCCTGCAATCCTAGCTACTCAGGAGGCTGAGATATGAAGATTGCAATTCAAAACAAGCCCAGGCAGGAAAGTCTGTGAAACTCATCACTAATAAACTACTCAGAAAAAGACCGAAGTAGTACTGTGGCTCAAGTGGTAAAGCACTGGCCTTGAGCCAATGGCTAGAAGCTCAGGGATAGCACCCAGGCTCTGAATTTAAGCCCCAGGACCAGCAAAAAGAAAAAAAAAAGATACTAATATAAGGACTAGAATGATAAATAACTACTCAATGTATTATTTTAAATGTTTTAAACGTTCATGAGAGAATTTACTTACTATTATTTGAAACCAGGACCAAAATAACATAGACAGACATTCTTTTTAAATTTGTGTTTGAATCATCATTAGATAAGAACAAAATTAAGTCTTCAAATAAATCTGAAGTACACAAAGTTTGCTGGCTGTAAACTGAAATATAAAATTTAATTTCAATGCAATAATATATAACAATTATAAAATATGTTAACAAAATATGAATTATTATTGCAATATTATTCAATATTATTACAATATATTACAACATTATTATTACAATATTATTAAACAGTTCTCATTTGACACTTATTAGAAATTCTGACAAAATTTCTGATAAATTGATATGTGCTTAAGTAGCAGACCAATGCAGCAGTAGACCAAGCCACAGTCTCTAATCAAAAGTGTTACACTAGAATTTATAATAAAAACCTAAGTAAATAAAATCTTAGACAAGGAAATTTAAGAATAAAACAAAATAAGAAAAACAATTTAAGAAAATTCAGAAATATGCTTTGAAAAACAAATGGACAAAATGTATAATATTTCTTCTGAGACTTTTCTAGAGACTAAAGTCTTTTCAAAATTCAACAATGAGCCTGGGCACTGGTGGCTCATGCCTGTAATCCTAGTAATCAGAGGCTGAGATCTGAGGATTAAGTTTTAAAGTTAGCTTGGGGAAGGAAACTCCATGAGACTCCAATTAACTACCAAAAAAGCTGGAAATGGAGCTATGGCTCAAGTGGTAGTGTGTTAGCCTTGAGCACAAAACCTCAAGGACAGCATCCAACAATCCTTCCAATCTCAACCTTCCCAACCATCTCAGCCTGGATAACAGGCACACAACCACTGCACTCATCTACTGATTGAGACTTTTTGCCCAGGCTGTCTTTGAAGCATAACACTTCCTGATCTCTGCCCCCAAGCAGCTAGGATTATAGGTGTGAGTCCTCTCTCCCTTTCTCCCCTCCTTCACCTCTTTGGTGTGTGTTGGTCCTGGGTTTGGATTCAGGACTTGGCCTGAACTTTTTGCTCAGGGCTAGCGCTCTACCACTTGAACCACAGCTCTACTGGGATTAGCTTCAAGCCACATCCACAGATCTAGGATTACAATTGGAAGCCACCAGCTCTCAGCTCCCTGATTTCTTTTTAGATGCTCATAAAATAAGCAGAATTAAAAAAACTATTTGGAATCTTGGGGTGTAGCTCAGTGAAAAGAACAAGTGCTTAGCATTCCTAAGGCCCTGGGTTCAATCCTTAGTCGTAAAATAAAATTGGACATAGTAATACAATCAGCATTTTGCCAAGTGCCTAGAACCAGCTAGAAAACTATCTCAAAGGTAAGGACTAAAAAAATCCATCCCTATATCCTCAATGTCTAGCACAGAACTTGGGGTTGGTTCTTAATAGCTGATAAGAAATTATTAATGAGGTTGGGAATGTGGCTTAGTAATAGAGTGCTTGCCTAGCATGCATGAAGCCCGATGTACAATTCCTCAGTACCACATAAAAACAGAAAATGCTGGAAGTGGTGCTATGGCTCAAGTGGTAGAGTGCTAGCCTTGAGCAAAAGCAGCTCAGGGACAGTACGCAGGGCCTGAGTTCAAGCCCCAGGACTGGCAAAAAAAATTATTAATATAAAAATATAAGGCTGGTTTGACAAATTAAATGGTTGATATTCAATCTTATTATTTAAAGTGTGTGTATATATATATATATAGATATTTATGGCAGGAAAATATTCTTGTCAACATGAATTTCTGTGCCCAAAGCATTTAACGTGGTTGTTTGTGGATTATCTTCATCTTTTGATTTAAGTACCCACATAAAACTATTCAAACATGGAAATAATTTAATTCTAAAACAATAACAGTAGTTATATTAACTTAATTATTAACTATTAATACTAGTTATTACTATTGTTTTGGGTGTACTGAGATTTGAACTCAAGGATTGTCAGGTGATATTCTACCATTACAGGCCCCCAGCCCTTTTTGCCCTGACAATTTTTTGAACTAGGGTACTTTTTTTGCCCAGGCCAGCCCAGACCATGATCCTCCTATTGTTGATACCTGCTGTACCTGGGATAACAGATACACACTGCCATATACAGGTTTTTCTGTTGAGAGGGGTCTTATAAACATTTTGCTCAGGCTGATCTCAAACTTTGATCCTCCTGCATCTTTACTATAACATTCTAAAAGTATTTTCAAGTACAGAATAACACAATACTGAATAAACAAGACTTATTATTTTACCATTTTCTTCTGCAAGAGCACCTAATGTAAATAATGCTGCTTCTTTAACCATACTATGTTCACTTGACTTTGCAAGGTTTTTTACAAATATCAGACCACCAATTTCCCGAAAATAAACACCTGCATCACCTGTAGGATGTATAGACAAAACAAGGCATATTTGATTATTATTTTGCTATGGATTTAAAAACTCAAATAGAGAATTAATATAGCACATAAAGTGAGAAGAACAATGCATATTTGATATATCACAGTACTAAAGAACTAGAATTATAAATAAAAGTTCATTATCATGTCTTACTGTTTTGTTGACAAATTGAATGAATAGTAACTAAAGCTTCCTTCTGTGAAATAGAATTGTCCATTTGATATTTCAGACACTCCAATAATAAGTCCAGGTCAGTTTTCATTTCTGGAGAAAAAACATACAATAAACAAGATTTTTTCAATAATAAATGTTTATTTCTTTTTCCAATGTTAATTTCTAGTTACATATCTTTGGAATTGTTATTAATATAACTATTATTATTGTTCTCAAATAGACTTAAAAAAATTTGATGCGCTGGGGCTAGAACTCAGGGTCTGGGCCTATCCTTAAGCTGTTTCACTCAAGGCTAACACTCATCACTTCAGCAACAGCTCCACTTCTGGCTTTTTGGTGGAGTTAAAAAGTCTCATAGGCTTTCCTGCCTGGGCTGGCTTTGAAACACATTCCTTAGATATAGTCCTGAGAAGCTAGGATTACAAGTGTGAGTCACTGGCACCTGGTATAATGATTGATTTTTAAAATAGTAAAACATATTACTTTCAAGATCTGATGAACAACAAAGACATATCTTAAAAAAAAAGATGTTCTTTAAATAAAACTTAAATTTCTTATAGTACTTTGTTTTTTCTTTTCCATGAAAAGAAGAAAATACAAATATTCATTTTGTATATGTGTTGGTACTGGGTTTGAACTCAGGACCTGAGCACTGCCTCTCAGTTTTTTCACTCAAAGTTGGTGCTCTACCATTTGAGCTATGGCACCATTTCTGGCTTTTTGATGGTTAACTAGAGTCTCACAGATATTCCAGTTTGGGCAGGCTTTGAACCTCCATTCTTGGACCTCAACCTTCTTGAGCAGCTAGGATTACAGGTATGAGCCACTGGCACCCAAGTTACAAATATTCTTCTTAAGTGAACATACAATGGCTTAAGTACATACCATTTAAAGGAAATAAAAATGAATGTGTGAGGTGCTACTACAACAGTAATTAGGGACAATTTCATAATAATTGTGTGAGAAAAGAAGGGTCTAAAATCAGTAACTTCAGCTTCTTCCTTAAGAAACTAGAAAAAATAAAAAAAGCAAATTAAGCCCAAAGTAAGGAAAGAAGGAAAGTTATAAAGAAATTGTAAAGAAAGCTGAAATCAGTAAAATAGAAAAACAGTGGAGTGCAAGGTGCTGGTGGCTCACACTTGTAATCCTAGCTACTCAAGAGGCTGAGATCTGACAATAGTAGTTCAATGCCAGCCCAGGTAGGAAAGTCCATGAGATTCTTACCTCCAATTAACCACAAAAAAACTTAGTGTCACTGTGACTCAAAGTGGTAGAGTGCCAGCCTTGAGCAAAAAAGCTCAGGGAGCTGGGTGCCCGTGGCTCATGCCTGTAATCCTAGCTACTCAGGAGGCTGAGATCTGAGAACCGAAGTTCAAAGCCAGCCCTGGCAAGAAAGTCCGTGAAACTCTTATCTCCAATAAACCACCAGAAAACCGGAAGTGGCGTTGTAGCTCAAGTGGTAGAGCGCTAGCCTTGAGCTGAATAGCTGAGGGACAGCGCCCAAGCCGAGTTCAACCCCCACGACAAGGACAGTACCTAGGTCATGAAGTCAAGCCTCACAACCAATCAAAAAAAGAAAAGAAAGAAAAACAATGGATCAACTTATTTGAAAAGATATTTGATAGTTCTGTAACCAAACTGATTATATAAAAAAGAATATGCAAACTATCAGTATTAGAAATTAAGAGAGAAGGAATCACCACAGATCCTACGGATACTTTAAAGGTAGTGTTTATGCATGTCATACCTATAGATCAATGATTTATGTGACATAAAGGAATTGTTGGAAAGATACACATCACCAAGTTCCCTCCAAAAGAAATGATAACTGACTGGTAATATAGCTAGGAAAGAAGCTTAAGTCATAGTTTAAAACCTTTCCTTTCCATTAAAGCTAGGCACCAGTGGCTTATACTGGTAATCCTAGTTACTCAGAAGACTGAGATCTGAAGATACCACTTTAAAGCCAGCCCATGCAGAAAAATCGTGTGTGTGTGTGTGTGTGTGTGTGTGTGTGTGTGTGTGTGTGTGTGTGTGTGTGTCTGCATGTATGTATGTGCCCGCACATGCTGGTACTGAGGCTTGAAATCAGGCCTGGGCACTCTCCCTGAGCTTTTGTGCTCAAGGCTAGTGCTGTATCACTTGAGCGACAGCTTCTCTTTCAGCAATTTGGTGGTTGATAGGAGCTAAGAGTCTCATGCACTTTTCTGCTCCAGCTGGCTTCAAACTGCAGTCCTCAGATCATAGCCTCCTAAGTAGCTAGGAATACAGGCATGAGCTACCCGCACCTAGCTCAATTGTTGGTGTGTTTTTTTGGTGGGGGTGGTGGTTTTTTGTTGTTTTGTTTTGTTTTATTTTGTTTTGTTTTTGAGACAGGATCTTGCTGTAGCCTAGCTGGCCTCAAGCTCAAGATTCTAGTGGGTCACAAACTGGAGCACCTGGAATTATAGATGTACATCATTGTACACACCTCCCAGCTTCCCAATTCATTCTACAACAAAACCATTAGGAATAAAACTACAAACCAATATCCCTTGTGAACATACAAAATGTCTAAACAATTTTAGCAAAACGCATACAATAATATTTATTTTCCTTCTTGGCAGCACTGGGCTGCCACATTTGCGAGGCAGGCACTCTCTACCACTTTCCATGCCCCAGCCCTTGTTTTAGCCATTTTTTAGAAAAGATCTCACTTTTTTTTGTAAGGGAGTTGTTTTGGCCCAGAGGCTGGAATACTATGATTCTCCTACCTATGACCTCCTGTGTCACTAGGATCATAGGGCTTGTATTGAGATGGAGTCTCATTAATTTTTGTTCAGGCTGAACTCAGACCATGATCCTGTTCAACTCTTCCCCAAATAATGAGATTACAACACAAACCACTGAACATAGTCTTTTTTTTTTTCTTTTTGGTCGGTTGTGGGTCTTGAACTTTGAGCCTGGGTGTTGTCCCTGAGCTTTTCAGCTCAAGGATAGCACTCTACCACTTGAGTCACAGTGCCACTTCCAGTTTTCTGGGGGTTTACTGGAGATAAGAATCTCACGGACTTTCCTGTCTGGGCTGGCTTTGAACTGCAATCCTCAGATCTCAACCTCCTCAGTAACTAGGATTACAGGCATGAGCCACTGGCACCCAGCTGAGTATAGTCTTTCATATTCTTTTGTATCCAGTATCTTATGGTGTTCTTAGTATCAGCATGTCTTTTCTCATGTCAGTTTTCTAAAGCCAAGTGACAGGTACAGAACAGGTGTTCAATATTCACATAAACTACTGAATGATTCATTCACCCCTTGTATTTTAAATATTTTAAATTAAAAATTAAAAAAATTTTTAAATATATTTCTCAAATAGATAATAAACTCATTTTGTATATATGATCCATGAATTTCTCACCTTGCATTTTCTTTGTGTCCTCATTTTCCATTTTTGTTGGTATTTTTCTTTATATTTCATCTATAAAATAAAGAATTGTGAAAATTATTTTCACAATTCAAATTAATTTTTAAGAATGTCAAAATGCAAAGGTAAAGGAGGAAAAAGAAAAGCTTTCCAGAAGGCAGAAGACCAGGGATTAAATCTGCAACTTATTAGTGTGACACTAGATAGGTTGCTTCAATTCTCTGAGGCTGCATTTCCTCATATGTGAAATATTACTGATGTTCCCACTTCATGTTGTTCCAAGAATTAAATATGAAAACACATACACCTAGATTTCTAAGAAACTATAGACAAACTTATTTATTTATTCATTTTTGTGCCAGTCTTGGAGCTTGAACTCAACGCCTGGGCACTGTCCCGGGTCTTCAGTGCTCAAGGCTGGCACTCTACCACTGAGCCACAGCTCCACTTCCATCTTTTCTAGTAGTTAATAGTTTCCAGGGCTTTCCTGCCAGGGATGGCTTCAAACTGTGATTCTCAGATCTCAGCTTCTTGAGTTGCTAGGATTACAAGTATGCACCACTCACTCAGGTTCAACCAATTTTATCAAACAAATAACTGGTTGAATCTAATTGACCCTTCTCAGATCTGTGGTATTTTCTCTCCTGAGAATCTTCATTTCAGTCTCAAATTAGACACTTCTCCAAGTGTTAGAGGTTTAAAACCAGACATAGGCTTAAGTTCTCTATAGCCCAATTTCTCTCCATAAGCTAAAGTTCAATGCTAATTAAAAAAAAAAGTCTATTCCTGGGCACTGGTGGAACTGCCACTGTTAATTAGCTGACAGGGGACTCCAGCTCAGAAGCATACATGGCAGAAAAATGTTCTCTAAAAAGAGAGGCAAGGAGAAAAGTACTAAACATAAAAATACAAATACTAAACAAAATTATAGACAATGTGCCCAGGGTACTGGGAATCGGTTCAGTGACAGACATCCCTAAGACCTGCAAGAAAGGCAGGCAAATTCTGCCCTGCTGCCTCAGTTTCCACACCACCACCAAAGCCAGGCTCACCCAAAGAGCTGAAAGGACTCCTTTGGCCAAACATGGATGGTCCTGCAGACTCTGCTGGGGCCGCAGTTCTCAAGTGGGAGCTGGTTAGAGGTGTGAGTCAGAGTGACTCCTCGGCATACTTCACCAGACCTTGGGCTCGACCTTGAACACGTAGTCCTGCCCTCCTTGTGAGAAACAAACCATCTCTGGATCTTGCCCGTACCTCCTCGCCCCCAAAGTCTCTAACACACACACACTCTCTCTCTCTCACACACACACAATCATGTGGGAAGCAGCTGGGCATGCAGACTTCAGACCATTACGAAGTGCCAAAGCTTCCTCCCTACCCCCACCCCCCTTTCCCGCTCCAGAAGTTATGGCGGCCGCGGCTGGGCCTGGTGACTGCTAGGTAGGCCCAGTCCCCTCAGCTCAACCCATCCCCTCCTTGGTTGGTAGAGTTCGGTAGGTTCCGCAGCCTTGAGGCACCCTAGCCGCTAAGAGGATAAACAGGCCAAGGGAAGCAGTCAGCCGAGCTCCCAGGTGGGCTGAGGCGAGGCTGAGGGCATGGCCTTTACCCTTGAGCTGAGGAGGACCAGGCGTTACCAGCCTGCTCTCCCTCGAAGCCTGACTGGGCTTCCCAGCTCTGCAAGCAGACTCACTTCCGCGGGCGGGACTTCCGGCCCAAACGCCCTTCCCTCTGGTGATCAGTCAGTATCTGTTTGTGATGGCGCTTGGGGGGTTGAGGACCAGGCGTGCAGGTGTGAGAAGTTTGGTTGGAAGAAAGCCCCAACTGGAAGGGGATATACCCTCCTCTTACTGACTTGGTGTTCAGAGCTTCTTGGCTCCAGAGTTAGCAAGCCCCGTGGCTGTGATGACTGCGCATGCGCAGCCCCGGCAGGCCCATCAGGCAGGCCTCCTCTTTCCACTTCCTAGTATCCAGGAAGTCTTTCTTTGCCTTGGGCATCCCGTTTTGCCCTGCGGAGTGACCTCAGCTCAAACTAGGCACACTTCCCTCTCTAGACCACAGGTCTAGTACTTCAGGGTCTCAAATGAGGTCAATGCCACATCTTACCTAAAGGGTCCTGCCCTACTTCCTAACAAAATCCACTCCACCACAGTGTTGAGGTAGTGCCTGCAGTGGGAAAGGTCGGCTGATATGAACAGCTAACTAAGGCCTTGACCGTTGGGGTTTAGGAAACCAGATCCTTGTGAAGCATCAACGTTGGCAAAGTCATTCAGGTGGCTCTAGCCTCAAGAAAGTGACTCTAGTCAGTTTAGGGACCTTGAAGTACTAAGAGTCATTTTAACACCTTCTTCAGCCATATAAAAAGTCAGAAATTAGGCTCTGCCTCCCTTCTTCTGGATTCCAAGTCAAGATTCTCACATTCTAACATGCTAGTAGCCACTGTTAGTTAAAAGTGATTATTATCATTATTATTTTGGTTTTCTGCGACAGGGTCTATCATGTATTTCAGGCTGGCCTGGAATTCAAAACCGTCCTGCCTCAGAATCGTAAGTGCTAGGATAACAAGCATCTCCTATTACACAAGGTTCAAAATAACTTTATTTATATTTGGTGCCAGTCCTGGGGCTTGAACTCAGGGCCTGGGCACTGTCCCTGAGCTTCTTTTGCTCAAGGCTAGCACTCTATCACTTGAACTACAGTGCCACTTCAGACCTTTTCTGTTTATGTGGTACTGAGGAATCAAACCCAGGGCTTCATGCATGCTAGGCAAGCACTCTACCAGTAAGAAATGAATTTAGCCAGGTGCTCGTGGCTAACACCTGTGATCCTCACTACTCAGGAGGCTGAGATCTGAGGATCATGGTTCAAAGCCAGCCAGGGCAGGAAAGCCCATGAAACTCTTATCTCCAATAAACCACCAAAAAACCTGAAGTGGTGCTGTGGCTCAAGTGGTAGAGTGCTAGCCTTGAGCTGAATTGTTAAGCACCTAGGCCCAGAGTTCAAGCCCCACCACCAACAACAACAAAAAAGAGATGTAGAGCTGGGCACTGGTGGCTCACATCTGTAATCCTAGCTACTCAGGAGGTTGAGATCTGAGGATCACTATTCAAAGTCCTGGCAGGAAAATTCAGGTGATTTTTATCAACAAGAAATAGTGCTGAGGCTCAAAGTGGTAGGGAACTAGCTGTAAGCAAAAGAGCTCAGGGATAGTGTCCAGGCCCCAAGTTCAAGCGCCACGACCAACAACAACAGAAAAAAAAAAAAAAGGAAGAAAGAAAAAAAAGAAAGGATTATATGTAAACAGGAATCTTGACTGTCATTTCAGCTACTAGGCAGAGATAGGGAAGATCACAGTTTGACACTACCTTGTGCAAAAAATTAGCATACCAATCAATCAACATCAATCAAAAAGTTAACATATCAATCAATCAAGCTGAGCATGGTGGCATAGAGTTGTGGCCCCAGCAACATGGAATAGGTAGATAATTATAGTCTGAGGCCAGCCAGAACAAACAGCAATACCCTACCTAAAAAGAACCTAAAAGCAAATAGGGCTGAAAGCATGGGTCCAGTAGTAGAGTGTCTGCTTAACAAAGTCAGTACCATAAAAAAAAGTAATATGGACAAGATAACCCTACAGAACTTTTAATAACATAAAAGTATAGGCATCAAAACCTGTATTATTACCTTGATTACAATGACATTATATACAAGGTGATAGTTTTGTTTTCTAATAAAACTAACTACATCCTGGGCAAGAGATGTGGCTTAGTGGTAGGGTACTTGCCTAGCATGCATGAAGCCCTGAGTTCAATTATTCAGTACCAAACAAAAATAAAAAGCAAGAAGTAGCCGGGTTCCAGTGGCTCATGCCTATAATCCTAGCTACTCAGGAGGCTGAGATCTGAGGACCTGGGTTCAAAGCCAGCCTGCGCAGCAAAGTCCATGAGATTCTTATCTCCAATAAACTACTCAAAAACCGGAAGTGGTGCTGTGGTAGAGCACTCTCCTTGAGCTGAAGAGCTCAGAAACAGCGCCCAAGCCCAGAGTTCAAGCCCCACAAATGACCCCCCCCAAAAAAAAAGACAGAAGTGGCTCTGTGGTCAAGTGGTAGAGTGCTGGTTTTGAACAAAAGCAGCCCAGGGACAGTGCTCAGGCCCTGAGTTCAAGTCCCAGGACTAGCCAAAAACAAAAAAAACAAAAACCTACATCCTGAAATGTCTCTTTTTAAATCTGTTTTAACAAATAATACTGGTCTTAAATTGTCTACAGCTAGAGTCCATATGTGGTTTATATTCATTACTTAAAATAAAAAAATTAAAACTATTTCTAATGAAACATGCATTTTATGATAAGTGAAGTAGCAAAGCATCATGAATGAACTGAATTTCATGAGTAGCTTTATTCTTAGGAAGATGATTCCTTTCTCTCTCTGTTCCAAAGAGTAAGACCACATTACAAATGAGAAAAATGTTTATTGAGGCAACAATTTAACAGCTCTCCTTCAGCAGAACTGTACAGTGTAGAGCGTGATCTGGAGGCAATTAAAGTTTCAATCATTACCACACTGCACAGGGTGCTTATTCTATAACTGGAAAGTTGCTGAAGTTTGGGACATGCCACTATAAATATAAGTATTATTAAAAATTACAAACTGCTTGGTGATTATTTTGATAACCTCTTGAGCAGCAGCTCCTGCAAAAAGAAAACATTTGAAAAGAGTAAATTTCAAGAGTTAAATAAAACTCAATTCCATAAAGCAAAAGCAAAGATATTTAAAAGAAATGCAAAACAGACAGAGCTCACTAAGTCTTATCGAAATAAAAAACTACATTTTTTTTTTTTGTGGGGGAGGGAGGATTAAATTTAGGGACTCCTACTTCCTAGGCAGGCACTCAACCACTTGAGCCATGCCTCTAGCCCTTTTTTTTTGCATTGGTTATTGTTGAAGTAGAGTTTTACTTTCTGACAGTGCTGGCTTAAGCTGCAGTCCTCCCACTTGTCCTTCCCTGAGTTGCTGGGGATGACATAGCACTCTACCCAACCATTGTGTTTCCTCTGTAGCTAGGTTAACAATAATCAAGTTTCAGTACCAAGTATACAATAGGGAACAAAGGCAAAAAGATCTGATTCTTGCTCTCATACATCTTACATTTTAGCAGCAGAAGAGGAGATAATTTACAGATAAATAAAATGTATAGTATGTCAAAAAACCCTAAGTGCTAAGGAGAAAAAGTAAGGAGAGACATATGAGCCCAAAAGAAGGGCACAGTTTTAAGTAGGAAAGCCAGGGGATGACCCATGACAACATTTAAAGTAACCCTGAAGGAAGTGAGGTGATAAAATGGCAGTATTCAAAATGATTACAAAGGAATTGGCTCAAGTGGTGGAATGTCAGCCTTGAGTGAAAAAGCCAAGGGACAGACAGCGTGAGGCCCAAGTTCAAGCCTCAGTATGGCAAAAATAAATAAACAAAAAAACCAAATGATTATAAAATACACAGAAGTTAAATTTTTAAAAAGAAATGAAAAGCTAGGCACTGGTAGCTCACGCTTGTAATCCTAGCTACTCAGGAAGCTGAGATCTGAGGATTGTAGTTCAGGGTAAGAATGTCCAGGAGACTTTTTTTTCCCCCCCTGGTCTTGGGTCCTCATTGTCCTTGAGCCTCTTTGTGCTCAAGGAAAGTGCTCTACCACTTGAGCCACAGCACCACTTCCAGCTTTTTCTGATTAATCAAGATAAGAGTTTCAAAGACTGAGAACTGAGATCCTCAGATCTCAGCCTCCTGAGTAGCTAGGCATGAGCCATCAGTACCTGGCCCATAAGACTCTTATTTTCAATTAACCACTGGTAAGCTGGAAATGTAGCTGTGGCTCAAAATGGTACAGCACTAGGCCTTGAGCAAAAGAGCTCATAGCACCCAGGCCCTGAGTTCAAGCCCCATAACCAACAAAACAAACAAAACCCCCACAGAAATAGAAAATCTTCAGATTCAGGCTTTAATTTGGGTTTGCTAGAAGTTTCTTCAAGCTTATCATTTATTTGCATCTTGACTACTTTAAATATTAAACTTGGAACTGCCTTCAAAGTATTAATTATCCAGAAGGAATATGTCACAAGCAAATAACTTAGGTTGTAAGAGATCAGACTAGGAGAGTAAAGGGATTTTTTGGAGGGTATTATGGACTGAATATTCATGTTCCCTTCCCAATGAATATGCTGAAATCTTAATCCAACAACAGAATGGTATTAGGAGGTGGGTTTCTGGAAGGTAATTAAATCAAGAGGTTGTGAAGTCTTCATGAACCCATTAGTGCTCTTATAAAGGAAATACTAGAGGTTCTCTTGTGAGACATGGTGGACATCCTGATCTGACTCCAAGGACTGTAATTTCTATAGTTTGTAAGGTACTATGGTACTATGATACAGTAGCCTGAACTGACTCAAGACTAGGCAGGACGTCAAGGAGGGAGAGAAGAGATAAGAGGAGTTTTTAGGGTAGAGGGGGAGAGGCATTTCTGAATTGGTCCTTGAAAAAGCTAAATTTTGGACATGCAGGTAAGGTTTTTTTTTTTAAGGCTAATGGGCCCAAAGGAGCAAAGATCTAGGAGCAAAGAACTAAAAGGCATGTCCCAGAAGAAAAAACAAGTTTATTGGATCTTTAATGTCAAGCTCCTAAGGACTCTAGATTAATTCTGAGGGAATTGGGGCAGGAGAAAAAGAGAAAGTGAGAGTGACAATGAGTGGTATAGAGGTTCAGTAAGACATGACCAAAACTATGATTCAGAAGGATTCAGTGACTCCTTAAGAGCTCTAGATGAATGGCAATGGGAGAGACAGAAGGTAGGAAGACCAGTATATGGTGGGTTACAGAATAATCTAAACTCAACTGACTTCTCTAATTAGAAGAGTGAAGAAAACAAAAACTTGGCCAGATGCCAGGGCTCATGCCTAGAATCCTAGGTAATCAGGAGGCTGGACCTGAGGATCACCGTTTGAAACCAACACAGGCAGGAAATTTTGTGAGACTCTTATCTCCACTAAATCTACCAAAAAAACCCTGCTTCAGCAGAGTGATAAAATTCTAGCCTTGAGCAAAAGAAGCTCAGGGACAGCACCCAGGACCAAAATTCAAGCCCCAGAATTGGCACCTCCAAAAAAGAAAAGAAAACTACTTATTAAATTATTAACTGGCTGGGCACCAGTAGTTCATGTCTAGAATCCTAGCTTATATAGGAGGGTTGCAGTTCAAAGCCAGTTTTTCTGGGAAGGTGGCTTACTGGTAGAGTGCTTGCCTAGCATTCATGAAGCCCTGGGTTTGATTCCTAAGCGCCACATAAACAGAAAAAGCTGGAAGTGGCACTGTGGCTCAAATAGTAGAGTGTTAGCCTTGAGCAAAAGAAGCTCAAGGACAGTGCCTAAGCCTTGAGTTCAAGCCTCAAGACTGGTAAAAAAAAAAAAAAAAGCCGGCCTGGGCAGGAAAAGTCTGTAGTGCTGTAGCTCAAGTAGAGTGCTAGCTAGCCTTTCAGGGAGAAAAAAAAAAAAGCTCAGGGACAGCACCCAGGCCCTGAGTTAAAACCCAGGCCCAGCATATCAGCAATAAAATAAATAAACAAACAAACAAATAAATAACAGTACATAAACCAACAGATAAGTCTCTCATCTATGGAACTCACCACCCAAGAACGCAGCAATGGTGTGTGGTTCAGCAGCTCCATATCGGCAACTACAGGAAAGGATAGGAACATAAACTTACATTAGCCTTACAGCAGACAGGGTACTATATTATCTCCTAGAAGTCTTGAAGAATACTCACAATTCATGAATGTAATCATCCTTTACCATTACAGATAACCCATATTCCTGAAGGAAGCTAGTGAGACAGGACTTCAACTTTCCTATATCTTCTTCAATCTGATAGCTATATATCCCTGAAAAAAAGTAAATATATGTTAACTTTCATTAAAATAAATATGTAATTTAAAATTAATGGCTAATTCCTTTACCTAGTCTAGCTTCACACAATCTAGTCAAATGGTAAGGTCTGAAACTAAGGAACAAAAACAACATAGTATAAAACCAACATTTGCACTTACTATTTATAGATAGCATAAATCTTAAAAGATCTATAGTTGCTCAGAATATTTTTATTGTTGATCATTTTAATTATAAATGATAATTAAGTGATACAATTAACTGTTTATTTTCTTCTATGACAAAAAAGACTGAAAATTATTAGAAACTGAAATTCAGTAAGTCTTTGTCCAGTAAGTCTTTGTTTTCTTCCCAGTGTCCAAAAGAGTAATAGATCTGGCACAAAGTTCATGCTGAACCAATTATTTGATAAAAGAACTGAATAAAAATGTCCTATTTATACCTACCATTTAAAAAAGTAATCTTTATTATCCATTTCTAGGTGTGTAAATGATACTGAGACATGAAGCTATAATATACAATATTTACTGTACCCTGGCAGATGCTGGACAGTTCTTTAAATTTGTTCATTTATTCAATCCTATGAAGTTGGTATTATTCTCATGATGTAAAGATGAAAAAATTAAGACACAGATATGTGTGTGTGTGTGTGTGTGTTAGCTCATAAAAGTTGAAGAAGGCTTTTTTAAAAAAATATTTTGTGTTTATATTTTTTTCTCTGTACTTGGGATCAAACCTAGGTTCCTCATAAGTGCTAGTCAAGCATTCTACCACTACACTATAATCCAGATCCCCTAAAATTCTTATTAATAATGCCACCAAAGGTAAGCTACTATTATTACTAATAAAGAAATATAACAATATTTAGGTAATATATTTTTAAAAAATCAAGCTAGGAACACTGATTTTTACCTATAATCCTAGCTATTAGGGAGGCTGAGATTGGAAGGATGTGGGTTCAAGGCAAGCCTAGGCAAAAAATGTTCAAAAGGCTCTACCTCAACCAATAAAATTATCAACAACAAATTTTTTTGAGCAATTGTAGATCTTTAAGATTATGCTAATTCTACAAATATCACATTTGTAAACTCTCTGTAGTTTGGCAGGTTATTACTTAAATTATCCAGACAACAAAAAATATTAAACAAAGAAATCCAGGAATCTTCAGTTTAGAGTTCAGAAGTCACTGGAATACTTCTCATAGTTTTCCTGTTTCACTACATAAAACTCAGCATGAGCCAGGCACTGGTGGCTCACACCAGTTATCCTAGCCACTATGTGGCTGAGATCTGAGGATCTCTGTTCAAAGCCAGCCTGGGCATTAGAGTCCATGAAACTCTTCTCTCCAATTAACCACCAGGAACTGGAAGTGAAGCTGTAGCTTAAGTGGTAGAGTGCTAGTTTTGAGCACAAAAAACTCAGGCCCTGAGTACAAACCCCATGACCAAAAATAAAAACAAAACTCAGCATAAATTGAGACATAAACTATGGAAATCAGAAAAAAAAGGTTTCTGTATGTTTTCAACCAACATTCTTCTCTAATAGTTTAGAATCAAACACTATTTGCAAATAGTCATACTTAAAGGACACAATAGTTCCTCTTGGGGTTTGTTTACAATGTGACATTCAAGTAATGCTGTACTATCCAGAGAACACTAAGGTACATTTCAAGTGTTTATTGATGATTTTACTTTATCAACTTTCTAATTTTACCTGGATATCTACCATGTTGTTTATAAAATCTATCAACAGCCCGTAACATTAAGTACAATACTATCTCATTATCTGGATTGTCCATGTTGGAAACTGAAAGAAAAAAAAGAGTATATTTTACATGATTTGCAACATACAAATAATAATGCCCTAACCCTGAATCTAAGTTTCAGGACACAAAACAGTATTTCCTCAAAAATAGATATTTTGTGACAATAAAGTAGAAAATGGTAAATAATAATAAAATATGGGAAAATACATTTACCTAAATATGACTTTGTGTTTAAGTTTAATATCCATATTATTACTTGGGTTTATAGAAAAAATGGAATATAAATGTTTACACTATTTAAAAAATCATCACCATATACTCTTTTATACATGAAATACATTTTTTAGCCTAGCATCAGATTATTATACTTACTAATTTCGTCCTTGTTAATTGTATCCACACTATATTCTTCAGATAAGGATCGGCATCTTACAACTCGAAGAAATGCAGAATTGCTGCCTGCATATAGGAAAGACTTAATGGAAATAATGGTTGTGACAGGTGAATATTCTGAATTACAGGCCACTTTAATAGGAAATTTTGTATGTCCCCTTCACAAACATGGGAATATGAAGAAAAGCCTTCCAATAGGTGCTAATGGATAGTAGAGAAGGTAGTAGAATACAAGTCATCATAAATTCATATCCTTAGGACAGCAATTCAGCACTGAGTAAGAAGGTGGCAACACTTCTCTGAGCCCATTCTTAATTTGTAAAATGAGGATAATACTGTTTAGAGAGTTGTTCTATGGATCAAATGTGACAACTACATAAAGTAAATTCCTAGCACAATGCCCGATATAGCTCAATTACTATTATTATTATTGACAAATAGTCTTAAAAGAAAACTCACATAATGTTCTTTTGGTAAGCTTTTTTCTTCATGCTGGTCCTGGGGCTTGAACTCTGGGTGCTGTCTCTGAGCTTTTTTGCTCAAAGCTAGTATTCTATCACTTGAGCCATAGCCACACTACCCGCTTTTTTGGTGGTTAATCGGAGATAAGAATTTCACAAGAGTTTCATGCCCAGGCTGGCTCCAAACATGACCCTCAGATCTCAGTCTCATAAGTAGTTAGGATTACAAGCACGAGGCAGTAGTAGTACCTGGCTTGGAAGACTTTTTTTTTTTTTTTTATAAAAAGACAACTCTGAACTAGATGTTGGCTCACAACTATAATCTTAGCTATTGGAGAATCAGGTTCGAGGCCAACCCGGGGTAAAATTTAGGGAGACTACATCTCAATAAATAAGCCAGATGTGGTAGCACATGTTGTAATCCAGGATAAACAGGAAATGTAGGTAGGAGGATCTAGCTCTGGGGCAAAAAGCATGAAACCCTATTTGAAAAATAATGAAAGCAGGGCTGGGAAGGTGGCTCAGTGGTAGAGCGCTTGCCTTGCATGCATGAGGCCCTGGGTTCGATTCCTCAGCACCACATAAGCAGAAAAAGCCGGAAGTGGTACTGTGGCTCAAGTGGTAGAGCACTAGCCTTGAGCCTTGAGCTGAGGGACAGCGCTCAGTCCCAGAGTTCAGGCCCCACGACCAGACCCCCCCCCAAAAAAAAAAGTACGCCCAGGCCCAGAGTTCAAGCTCTACAACTGACCAAAAAAAGCCAAAAATGACTGTGGGGCTTGGTTCAAGAAGTAAATTAGGCCTGGTGCGGTGGTTCATGCCTGCAATCTCAGCTACTCAAGAAGCTCAGATCTGAGGATCATGGTTCAAAACCAGTCAGCAGGAAGTCCATGAGACTCTTATCTCCAATTAAGCAGCAGAAAACCAAAGTGGAGCTGTGGTTCAAAGTGGTAGAGCACTAGCCTTGAGTGAAAGATCTCAGGGACAGTGCCCATGCCCTGAGGTTCAAGTCTCATGACTAACACCCCTCCCCACCCCCTCCCCCCGCCAAAAAAAGAGGTAGAACATTTGCTATGTAAATGTGAGGCCCTCAATTAAACCCCAATATTGCCAAGACAGTTTTTAAAAGAAATTTCCTATTATAGCAATTTTCAAACATACATCAAAATAGCTCTTAATCCAGTATCATAAAATTCAATAAAACAAATGCTAATACAAATACAAGGCACAAGATTAGTGAAACAAAACATTAAAATGAACCGACACAGGCACTGAGAAAGAGTCATAAATCTATGTAAAGGAGGGCAAACGTGCAAAAGATAAACTTCTTTACGAAATATGGGCAGGATATAGGAACAGTATGTAAAACAGATTTTGATCATTTTGCAACTGACTCTTAAAATGCTTTTGACCTACTAAAAAATTATAGAGAAGATCCCAGAATGCCTGGCCTCTTGAAACTAGAGGGCAAATTCTTAATTCTATTATAGTTATTTAACACAGATCAAAATAAGTATTTAAACCAAAACTGTCAATATACATATGAATGAGGACACCCAAGATCTTTAGGAAAAATATCCCTTAAAATTATTAAGCCCCAAATAATTCTGTATTAAATGATAATTTTCAATTAAACTATGCCTTTTTTTTTTTTTTTTTTGGTCGGTCATGGGGCTTGAACTCTGGGCCTGGGTGCTGTCCCTCAGCTCTTCAGCTCAAGGCGAGCGCTCTACCACTTGAGCTACAGCGCCACTTCCGGTTTTCTGGTGGTTTATTGGAGATAGGAGTCTCACGGTCTCTGCTGCCCGGGCTGGCTTTGAACCGCGATCCTCAGATCTCAGCCTCCTGAGTAGCTAGGATTATAGGCGTGAGCCACCAGCGGCCGGCTAAAACTATGACTTTTTAACATTACTATAGATAGATTCTACATATAACTCAGTATTAAAATTCTCTCTCCATTTACTTATTTTTGATATGTCAATTTGTGGAGGAAGGGAGTCAATACTCAGATTCTAACTCAGCACTTGGTGTTTTCCTTCCTCTCTATAAGAGGAAAAAAACATCTAGATAACAATGATGTATATCTATACCATTGAAAAATTAAAAGTTGTGCCATTTAACACTCTTGGGATGGGTTAGGAATGAGACTTGGTGGTAGAGTGCTTGACTAGCATGTATGAGGCCCTGAGTTCGATTCCTTTGTACCACATAAACTAAATGAATTTTAAAAAGAGAACAACTCTTGGGAACATTTCCTGTAGCACATTTTATCAAGCAAAGTAAGGAAATTAATTTAAAGGAACTTACAAAGTAATTTTAATTCTTTTTCTGAAATGGACTCTGGTGCCTGTAAAGAGATAAATGCAGGGTTTGCTCCTATACAAAAGAAACAATGAACAAAGGATGCAGCACAAAGCTAATAGCTATGCAATAGGGAGGCTCTCTAGAAGAGCTGGTAGAGCACTTCAAAAATACCTGTTTGTGTGTAAACCAGGGAGACTGTTTAGGGGTGGGAAACAGCAAGAGGGGTGGGGAACGATGAAAGAAGAGTGTAAAGAACAATAGGATTGAAGTATTTCATACACATGTGTGAAAAGGAGTAATGACACCTGTTAAAAATTCCTTTGTTTATACAATTAATACATACTATAAACAAAACACCTGTTTTCTTATAACAGGAGTTCCCAGTAGGTAGGTAAGTGAGCACTCACCCTCATGATGGCATATCCCCTGCCCCTCCGCCTCCTCTCTCTAACCCCTTTCTGCCAAGTTTCCCCCAGGCCTGTGGGGAGATGCACTGTCAGGCAAGTATTCCCAGTGACTTACCTGGCCAATGGACTGCAGCAATTTAGCAACATGATTACCCACAGCAGCAGCATCTTTCTTTGCTTTTTCACGGTAACTGGGAAGGAACAATAAAAAGTACAGTGAACAATTTTTTTTCTTTTTTTATTGTGAAAATTCTGTACAGAGGGGTTACAATTACATGGTCAAGATAGTAAGTACATTTCTTATCAAGCATTGTAGCCTCCTCCTTTGTTTACGCTTCCCATCCCTTCCCATCCTCCCACCCCCTCCAGCCAATCTCTCCCCCACAGTGAACAATTTTTAAATTTAGCAAAATTTAAATGATCAATTTTAAGCAAACAAAAATATTTTTCATGAGAAAACACTGAGTCTAGGAACATACAAAATGAAAGGTAGCAGAAAAATGCTGCTAGTGGCACTTCTTGGTGTTGAAGGATCTTTCCAGTGTTGGTAACAGACTTGTGGCCCACTAAAACCCACTATAATCAACAACACCCAACTTAAGCCTACCTTCTTACGGAATCTATGACCCAGGTTTCTGATAGAGGATCTGAGAAAATGTGTTATCGAAGAATATGACTTAACCTCCCTGAAGTCAAGTCCATAGAAAGTTAAATACTTCAAAACTGTCCAGCCAAAAATCCATGCACAACTTTTCTTTCAGTGTATTTACATTTCACCTTCTAAAAATCATTGGTGTTGAGCTGACTACCTCCTATATAAGGTCCTATTTCTTTCTATCCTCAATTGACTTTTTGAGTGTTTATTATTTATTTATTCATTCAGTCATTCATTTATGCCAGTTCTGAGGCTTCAACTCAGGGCCTATGTACTCTGTTAGCTTTTTCACTCAAGGCTGGTGCTCTACCACTTGAGCCACAGCTCCATTTCCTGCCTTTTGGTAGTTAATTGGAGATAAGAGTCTTATGGGCTTTACTGCCTCAACTGGCTCTGTATCTCAATCCTCAAATCTCAGCTTCTTCAGTAGCTAGAATTACAGGGATGAGCCACCAACATCCAGCTAGTTTTGATGACCAAAACTGAGTAGGACACAAAGCAAGTCTGTTAGACAATGACTAAGATCTCTGTGTGATGATATTTAGCCATGGTAGAAACCATGAGAACAGTCCTGGATTCACCAACAGCAGGCCTGGATTCATCAACATGGTGTACCAACTACACAAAGATAACATCCATAGAGACCTATTACTTCAGTAGTCCATCTGGGTCAGGCCTGAATAACAAATGTCTATGTATAGTTAGGAACTCCTAAGTTAAATTGTGAAAGATTAATGACAAAAAAAGTAATCAAAATCAAAGACTACATAGTTCAAAGACTTATTAGAGTCATAATTACGTGTAAAGACTCTGCAGCTGGGTTTACCAGCTGTCTGACCCTTAATAAATTACTTTTTCTAAAAGGCAATAGTTTTTTCATTTGTAAAATGGGACAGTAATAGCATCCCTCCTAAAGTGGCTGTGAACTGTATTTATATATTAATGCACAGAATAGTATACAGCACAGAGTAAGTGATCAAATGTTAGGTTTTATCTTGATATGTGAAAGGAAAAAGAAAATCTACCTCCAGGGGGTATATGAGAACACTGTACTTTCCACTCAGTTTAAAAAAGAAACAAAACTTTCTGGGGCTGGGAATGTGGCTCAGTGGTAGAGTACTTATCTAACATGCATGAAGCCCTGGGTTCGATTCCTCAGTACCACATACACAGAAAAAGCCAGAAATGGTGCTGTGGCTCAGGGGTAGAGTGCTAGCCTTGAACAAAAGAAGCTCAGGGACAGTGCCAGGGCTACAGTCCATGCCTCCTGACTGGCAAAAAACCAACCAAAAAAAAAAAAAACTTTCTACAAAATAAATGTACTAAGGAAAAAAACAAAACCTGTCCACTCAATTCTTTTGCTTATTTTTAAGTAATAAAGTTAGACTTCCATTTCACATCTGATGAAATGTTTATCTTTAATGTGTTGTACATGGTTTGAAAATAGTGACTTATGGGCTGGGAAGGTGGCTCAGTGGTAGAGTGCTTGCCTTGCATGCATGAGGCCCTGGGTTCGATTCCTCAGCACCACATAAGCAGAAAAAGCTGGAAGTGGTGCTTGGCTCCAGTGGTAGAGCGCTAGCCTTGAGCTGAAGAGCTGAGGGACAGCACCCAGGCCCAGAAGTTCAGGCCCCCATGACTGGCAAAAAAAAAAAAAAGAAAAAAGAAAATAGTGACTTACACATTCTGCAGTTTTATATATTTGCCTGAATCTGCTATCATATCAGGAATTGTGCCTCGAACAGGTAAATTTCCTTGACCCTCTTTGGCCACAAATTCCTTTAAGGCACGCGCTAAAATCCAAAATTGTGGAGTCTAAAAAAAAAAAAGAAAAAATTACCATTAAGTGGTGATGTTTTATTTTGACCAGAGGTTAAACAGTATTATTTTTACTTTTTGTTATTGTTACCTGTTTAGTGATATTTATGCAATGGTCATCATTAAATATATCTTCAATACTTCTTGGGATCTAATGAAGGAACATGAAACATTTACTTAGTATTCAAAGAATTTTCTCATCTTTACTTTCAGTGCTATTTTGTCAAAAAATGTCTTTGAAGTGTCAAAGTACATTGAAATACCAACTTCTGATTTGTTTAGTTTTATTTATAATCAGAATCTGAAAGTTGATAGGGAAAGACAATGTTACAAAATGAAAATGTTACAAAAGGAGCACAAACAAGCCATTCTATAGTTACATCTGAAGAACAAAGACTAAAGGTATTATTACCAAGCCAGTTTTCCATGAAATTCTTAACTGGAGGCTGTTCACACAAAACCATTCTGACAAAAACTGAATAATTGTGCTATTTTTACTGCTATCAAGATCATCATACATTAATAAAAACCATATAAATAGAAGGCTTTGATTCAGCTATTGTGTGGAAAAGAGAAAGTGTTCAGTGATATAAAACCTATTCTTCCTACTTTTACCCTTAATCCCTTTTGTTCTATTTTCCTTATGAGACAAGAAAGAGAAAGCAAATGATGGCATTGTCCACTGTCCAAAAAAAAAAAATGTACTCATTACCTGACTTACGAAACAGTAACCCCCCTGTATAACACCTTAATAACAGCAATCAAATTATATTACAAAAAAAAGAAAAAGAAACAGCAGATCATTCTACTTCCCTGCTCAGAACTCTTCCATGGCCTGAAGTGTTGTCATGAACTGGAGCTACCTGCTTCTCTAAACTCAACTCTGCTTAAATGCACCTCTTTGAGTCTCCCTGGCCCCACCTTACATCACCTTCTGCACACAGACCTCCTCTCCTCATCATGTTCTACCCTTAGTTCTAATTTTGTTCCTATCAACTGACATATTTTATCTGTTTAGTTAGTTTACTAGAAACATATTCGTTTTTTTGGGTGTGTCGTGGGGCTTGAACTCTGGGCTTGGACACAGTCTGTCCCTGTGCTCTTCAGCTCAAGGCTAGAGCTCTACCACTTGAGCCACAGCGTCACTTCTGGAGATGAGTCTCATGGACTTTCTTGCTCAGGCTGGCTTTGAACCGCAATCCTCAATCTCAGCCTCCTGAGTAGTTAGGATTACAGGTGCCCGACTTATTAGAAATATATTGTTAACTGAAATAAATTTTATAGTCACAAAATTCAGATCTTACATGTATAAGCAAACTCGTCTTCAACAAGTTTGCAGTAACAGTTTAAGTGCTTTCCTAATACAAAAACAATATTTTTGCATTTTAATTTATAAAAAAAATCCTAACAGCATAGCAGGTGTATTATTTCAAAATTCCTCAAAAACTTTACTTGCAGCCAGGTACCTGTGGCTCACACATGTTATCCCAGCTACTCAGCAGGCTGAGATCTGAGGATCACAGTTTGAAGCCAGCCTGGGAACAAAAGTCCAGAAGACTCTTATCTGTAATAACCACCAAAAAGCTAGAAATGGAGCTGTGGCTCAAGTGGTAGAACACTAGACTTGTGCAGGGACAGTGCCCAAGCCCTAAGTCCAGGCCCTGGACGAGCACCAAAAAAACCCCTCCAAAATCCTCACTTGCCAGACTTCAACAACAAAACCATAACAGAACAAAAACTATCTGAGTTATGCGCTATTTAAATTTTTAAAAAATTAATCAATATTTATTTATTTAGAGGCAGGATCCCAAGATTTCCTGAGTGCAGGGATTACAGGCATGTTGCGCCAGCCACACTGGCCTGTAATTTTTATTTTTTGTCAGTAATAAGTATTTTGTGTTTTAAATATTGACTTCTAAGTCTGTATTTAGGAAATATTAACCTATTTTGTTACAAATAACTTTCATATCTGAGGACTTCAGAAAACATCTTTCTTATATGAATCTCTCAGCAAATCATAATACCTGAGTTGTATTTAGTGCTGTGTTCACATTTTTAATAGCTTCTTCAAAATTCTCTTCATCTTCTGGGGCTCCATTCTCATTCTTCAGAATTCCTAATAAGATAGGAAATAGTTAACAAGCAATAGTCCTTTTCTTTTTTCTACTTCATTCCCCCCAACATTATAGAAACATAGATTCTGAAGGGAGGATCAGAAGTCAGAACTTTAAGAAAAAATACAGCTTATCATTATCCTTCTTAAAACTATACAAGGAATGGTTTCTTCACCTCCTCAGAGGAAATATAAAATAAAACCTCATGCTCATAACATGATATAGATGCTAAGAGAAATCCAATAAAACCATTTGCTTCAAGGAATTTGCTTCTCAAACTTTATACAATACTTAATCACAACACATATTACCTTGTCTAATCAAATCTCTGAAGTCTTCTTTTTCTTTATATGTTTTAGGAATTCGTCCATTTGTCTAAAGTAGTTAAAAATTAAAAAGTTATAAAAACTCAAAATAAGGAATTGAGTCCAAAGCTTCTCCTACTCCCCATATGAGATCTCATGATCAAAACATAAGCCTCTGTGAAATCAGAGGCTTGCTTTTAGAAAATAGAAAGTGCAGGCCATTTCTTTGCATTCATTTCCCACTGCTAGTTTCAGATGAAATCTACTCAAATTTCAGTTTGTTAATAAACATATCAGAACTAAAAGAAAAACAGCTTTTCCTTGCCCTACACATACCCCTTCAGAAAATAATTAATTTCCCATTCTCTTCCATGAAAACCTTTATAATAAAAATACAGGTGTACACAGAATTTTTTTGTTAAAAAAAAAGGACATACTTCACTATACCACTGTGATAAATATTTAGCTATGATCACAATCCATGGAGTATGGCTATGGTCCTGAAAATGAGAGACAAAACAAAGAAAGTATCAGTTAACATTAATTCTTCACTTTTCAACACATTTAACAATATGATCATCTCCTAATAAATATGGACTGATGAATTTTTATTAACTAAGTTGATAAAAATGACTTTAATCGTATTTTTAGAGTAGTATCTAATATATATATATATATTTTTTTAATTTTGTTAAGATGACATACAGAGGAGTTACAGTTACATGAGTCAGGTAATGAGTACATTTCCTTTTGAATAATGTCACCCCCTCCTCATTTTCTCCGGTTTTTCCCCTCCCAGCTTCCTTCCTCCCCTAGTATACAATTTAATCTTGATGTTTCAGATATGTACTACTTTGCATTTTCTCAGCCAGAAAACAGTCTCAGGAACACTACCCAAAACACAACTCAAATCTCAATTCCAGATACCAACTGAACACTAAGAAAAGACAATCTTCTGTTATTTAAAAGATCAAATGAACACAGACCTTTTTTTTTTTTTTTTGTCAGTCATGGGGCTTTAACGCAAGGCCTGGGTGCTATCCTTGAGCTTTTCTGCTCAAGGCTAGAGCTCTACCACTTTGACCCACAG
The DNA here is from genome assembly GCF_000151885.1 of Dipodomys ordii. NCBI lineage: Eukaryota > Metazoa > Chordata > Mammalia > Rodentia > Heteromyidae > Dipodomys > Dipodomys ordii. Next base: position 6,634,380 of record NW_012267234.1, read on the forward strand.
TTCCATTTTCTGTTTTAGAGTGGTTAATTGGAGATAAGAGTATCACAGGGACTTTTCTGCCCAGACTAACTTTAAACCATGATCCTCAAATCTCAGCTTCCTGAGTAGTTAGGATTATAGGTTGAGCTACCAGCACCTGGTGAACACCTACTTTTTAATTAATATCAAAGTACAAACAAAATATATGTTCTTTATATAGTCTGGCATAAACATTACATGTATAATGAAATTTACAGTTGCCTTAGTAATTTTCATTCTTCTTTTTGTTTCTGAGTCCAAGTCCCACTATGTAACCAAGTTTAGCCTTGAATTTGCTATGTAATCTAGGCAAACCTTGAATTCTTAGTCATACTGCCTCAGCCTCCTAAGTGCTAAGGTTTAAGGAATATACTATCACACACTCAGCTGCTCTGGTAGTTTTCAAACACTAAAAGTAAGTTTCTAGAGGATCAATTTTCACAAACATCCACCACAAATTCAATTTGTGTGTGTGTGTATGGATTTTTGTTTGTTTTTATTGAAAGAGAATGGGAATTCAGACAAAATCTCACTTTATAGCCTAGGCTGGCCTGAAACTCCAGCTCCTTCTCCAGCTCCTCAGTGCTAGGATTATAGGCACATGTCATTATATACAGGTCAAATTCAAACTATTCAAATGTACTTTAAAAGGTACATTTGTCTGTTTAGAAAGAGGGCCATGAAAAAGGCTTCTGGAATACATTAATGCTCAATTTCTTCACCTGGCTATTGAATACACAAAGAAGTTTAGTTTATGTACTTTTGTTCAATTAAAAAGTCCTTAAGTTTGTGGAAATTTTAATTTTTTGGGGGGGGGGTCCAGTCGTGGGGCCTGAACTCTGGGCCTGGGCGCTGTCCCTCAGCTCTTCAGCTCAAGGCTAGCACTCTACCACTTGAGCCACAGTACCACTTCTGGCTTTTTCTGCTTATGTGGTGCTGAGGAATCGAACCCAGGGCCTCATGCATGTAAGGCAAGCGCTCTACCACTGAGCCACCTTCCCAGACCCAAAATTTAATTTCTTGAAAACAGATAAGGGGCTGGGAGTATTGCTTATATGGAGATAGAATTTCTGCCTAGTAAGCAGAAGCCCTTAGTTCAAAGCCCAGTACCATCACCACCAAAAAAAAAAAAAAAGGTAAAATGTTATAATGTGATCTGGATGACTGACAGGAATATGGGGATTTACAGTTATTTTCTCACATTGGTACAATTAAAAAAAAAAAAACCTTAGGTTAAAAACACACATTTGCATCAGATGTGGTGGCACATGTCTGAATCTCAGCGCTTGGAAAGCTGAAACAGTAAGATCAGGAGTCCAAGGCCAGTCTGTTTGGGCTATATTCTGAATCTGAGGCCAACCTGGGCTACACAGTTAGACATCTCAAAAAGGAAATAACGAAATATTGAAAATCTCTCTATAAAAGGTCACACATACACCAACCTTTTTTTCCATATGCTCCAAATCATAAGACTGAAAATGTTCTTTCAGCTCAGGAAATGGCTTATCCAGTCGTAGATCTTCTAATGCATTATCTGGATGAGATTCTATCACTGTAAAATAAGTCACCCCAAAAGATAAACTTAATTCTTTAATAATACTGAAGCAATACACCGCATTTTAGGAACTCAAATAGCCACAAGTGCCTTCAGATTTTTTCCATTATGTTAAAAGTATAAAATTTATATATGGGTGAATCTTACATGGACCAAAGGGATTTTGCTTGTTTGCTTTATGAAATAGAGTCTAGCTATATAGCTCAAGATGACCTTGAATTCTAAATCCTGGAACAACCTTCTAAGTGCTATGATTACAAGTGTACATCACTACATTTGGCTCATTGTAAGTTTAATAAAAATCAAATCAAGACCCACTTAGAAGACAATTTGTTTTCATAACTGAAAAGCTCAAAACTGACAAAATACATCTGCAGATGACAACTGATAACCTACCTTCCTCTTGTGATCATCAAGAGTAGAAAGCATCACTGTGTACCTAGTTTTTTTTTTTCCTTAGAAACCCAAGGGCCATCCAGTATTTTTGCTTCTTTTGCCCCCAACATCAATTCCCCCTCCCCCACTTCCTGACCTAACCACTCTCCATGTACATTATAAGACAATACATGGTCCCAGTGAACATTTAGAACAAGGTACAATTTTGTCACTTTCTAGCTATGTGACCTTCTCTATGCCTCAGTACCATCTGTGAAAGGCAGATATATATCTACTTGATGCAGGCTTTAAAAAGAGTTAATGAAATAATATAAACACAGCTAGCAATATTTACCCTCACTATTATCTACCTCCTCTTCCTGTATTCCCTATACCTATAAAATCTTCCCTAAGGAGGGGGCTCTTACTCTTTCTCCTTTACCTAAATCACTGGAAATCTACTAACATTAACCCCTACCTCCAATCTTTGCCCCTTCAAGTCCATTTATTCTCCACTCAACTTCAGAATAATCCATCTAAAATAAAAATTCATTCTGTCATTCTCCCACATAAACCTCTTAAATAGCCCATCACTACCTACCAGAAACTTAACCCAACCTAGTTGCCAATACAGACATCATTCCTTGGTGATGCTGTTAATGTTAATGACCACCCTACACTAACAGAGCACCTGGCTCCGAGCTGGCACAGAAGGAAAACACTTCCTTAAGTAAATAAAGACCATAGTACTTATGAAATTCTACCAGTAAGATTTTATAGGTAAAAAGTTATCCCTTTATTACTCCTGAGCTGATGCAGGTCTGCCTATGAATGGCACTATTTCCTTTAGAATAGCAGCTGGGTAAATGGCTTGCTTGCTGAGTCAAACTACATATGAACTGAGGAGTACAAGGATCTGTATGAGAAAGATAAAGGAATGGAGATGGAAATATTGGTATGTGTCAGGGTGACCCACATTACCCTTTTGTAGTAACCATACAGGACTTATGTTGGCTAGAAAAGAAAAGAATCTAAGTATTTGCATGATTGCTGGGTCTAACAAGATAGAGAAGGATAAAAAAAGGATGATGACATATCTGTTACATTTCTGCCTTATATTTTTCTATAATGCTAGGTAAGAAAACAATAGACTAAACTATTTTGAGTCTATTGCTACTTTGAGTCTGTAATAGATATATGTAGCTACATATTTACTTTATAATCCAAAACTGACTTCCTAAAATTACAGCTAAAGCAATGAATAGAAAGTCCCAAATGTGCAACAATTCTACCTGGATGTTCTTTTATAATGATCCTCATATAACCAACCAGTCCATATGTCCTACAGACCAAAAGAGGGATTTGGGAATTCCAGAGGACATCTGCTAAATGTAGTAATGTACTATAAAAGAAAGTAAAATAAGAATATAAGCAAATGCATATAGGCCAAACATAAAACATGCCAAACATGAAAATATGCCTTAAAACAGAGCAACATTCTTACTAATAAATGCAAAGATATACCCATTGTACTTATATAAACAGGTCAAGGATAAAGTGAAAAGCGAACAATTTCACAAGGCAGTCTTAAAAAAGACATTACCTTTTGGGGATAAAAAAGGATAACAAACCTTAGTCCTATTGTATTAGGAAGAATGTTGCTTAAAATTTTTGATTTTTTAAAAATCATTTTTAAAAAACATTAAAAAAACATTTCCACAAGAGAAAAATATTTACAAAACACATGTATACACTTCCAGGTAACTCCTATAGTCAATCCTAACTAGGTTTTCCCCCTATTTTATTAGCATCATTCATTTGTGCATGGGGGTTTGTTTCATTCTGACATGTCCATATATGCATACAATGTACTTTGGTCAGACTCGGCACCCCCAGTCACTCTCCCCATCCCCCCTTTTCCCTCCCAGGCTAGTCTCAACAAGACCATATTCACTCTCCTTCACCCTCTCTGTTCACCCTTCCCCCTCCTACTAGTATCCACATCCTGGATAGGACCTGTTTTATATTCCTGTTGCTCATTTTTTAAGTGTATGTTAATTGTTCAAAGGTGTTCCACTATGGTATTTCACACATGCATATAGAGTATTTAAATCAGATTGATTAACCAATGTTTACCTTAATTGCTATAAATCTATCCACAAAAATTTCAAGTACCAATATTTTTTTCTTCCTCATCTTTTCAGTACTAATACAAGAGCTTCCCACTAAAATTTTCTAAGGAATCTTTAAAAAATTTAAACCTATCTTTATAGTGAGACTAAAAGCATGCAAATCAAGTAAGATGAAAAAAATTTTAAATATGTGAACAACAAAATTTACCTTTCAGGAAGCTGAGTTGCAACCACAACAGTAAACCTACAGAAAAATGAAGGATCATTGTCTAGAAGGTTTTCTGGACTCTATATTGGACAAGAGGGGGAAAAAAATCCACAAGTTCACAATCATATTAAACATGGCAGAAATAGTTAAGCTATTTTAGAATTTTAAAAAAGGCAACAAATTAAATTCCAACTAAGTAAAAATGATAGAAAGATCCAGAATTCTAAGTTTCTAGGACTTTGAATTATTACAAAATTTTATTTCATCATAGAATAGTAATGTATATATGCATTATACCTCTTCCACAAAACTTCCAGAGACATCATTATTTAGTTCTTGTAAGAATTCCATTGCAGCTTGAGCTCGGTTCTTTTGAAAAACAAAGCATTTGACTTGATTAGAAAATATGGCTACTATCTAATCCAAAAATTTGCAGATGGAAAAACTCACTATGAAACTATCCAAACTTCATGCATAGGTAAGACAACTCTATACCCCACAGTTTTTAAACTGAGGCTCAATCACAATGTTACTTTATGTTTTTGCCAGTCCTGGGGCTTGACCTCAAGGCCTGGGCACTGTCCCTGAGCTTCTTTTACTCAAGGCTAGCACACTACCACTTGAGCCACAGCACCACTTCTGCCTTCTTCTGTATCTGTGGTACTGAGGAATTGAACCCAGAGCTTCATGCATGCTAGGCAAACACTCTACTACTAAGCCACATTCCCAGCCCCCACAATGTTACTTTAAAGAGAGCAAAACCATCATTACCAGAGTTCTGTAATAACCACATTATTTGCTCTAATTTTTCTTTAGGCAAATGTATAAAAAATCCTGGGAAATAGACAGGGATATCCTGGACCAAATTCAGACCCACTCTAACCACCCACACCTACAATCTTGTACAAAAATCGTCAATCATTAAAAGCAATTGTCACTTCCATTCATAATATTTTAGTAAGTTCACTAACATGGTTTTATTACAACCTTCTTTTTTATCAGATAAGGTCTCTCTGTGTTGTCAAGACTGTTATGGAACTTGCAATCTCCCAGCCTCAGTCTCTAGGGTGTTAACTTATAGGCATGAGCCATGACACCATGTTTGTTTTTTCTTTCTTTCTGTGCTAGGGATTGAACCCAGAGCCTTATACACATTATGTAAACTCTACTGCTGATCTACATCCCAAGCCCCAAGTACTTTATCTGAAAAATATAAATAAAGAATTTTCTGGATAAGTTCAATTAAAAATGTTAACCAGAATATTCCATCCTCTTAACATAATGTTTCTCAAGACTAGTATAAAATAGTGTGAAATCATAGACAGTTCTAAATTCTTTTTATTTTGTTTGTTTGTTTATGTTTTGGTGCTACTCCTGGGGCTTCAACTTAGGGCCTCAGTGCTATCCCTGAGCATTTTTGCTCAGTTAAGATTAGCATTTTCCCACCTGAGTCACAGCTCCACTTCTGGCTTTTTGGGTGCTTAATTGGAGATAACAATATAAAATATAAACGAACTTTCCTGGCTGGGGTGACTTGGAACTACAATCCTCAGATCTCAACCTGAGTAGCTAGGATTATAGGCATAAGCCACCAGTACCAGCCTAAATTCTTAAACTACCAATTGTGTGAAGATTTATTTTATTGGAAAAATAAGCTAATTTGAGCTGAAAAGGTAGCTCAAGCCATCTGCCTAGCAAGCATGAAGCCCTGAAAAAGAAGAAAAAAGAACAATGAGAAAGTGGCACTGTGGCTCAAGCAGTAGAGTGCTCACCTTGAGCTGAAGAGTGCAGGGACAGCGCCCAAGCCCAGAGTTCAAGCCCCATGACCAACCAAAAAAAAAAAAGAATGTTTAACTGCTCAAAACACCCTGGCATGCTTATAACAATGCTTTGAGAGAACACTATAAAACACAGTATTTATTTTTTCACTTTTTAGAGGTCTTGGAGATAAGTTGCATTAATTCACTCGTTTCCTTCTTGCTATCTGCTAAAAGCTTGCATTTTGCATATCAGCATTAGAATAAGATTTAGAAAATCTATAATTTTTCTGGCCCATCACTATATTAACTGCAGCTTAACCTTACAGCATTCCAACTTTTGTTTCAAGGTAGATACCTTTACTTGATATTTAAAGTTCAAGACCAACAACATGAGTAATCTGTAGACATGAAGGCATCGTTCTTGTGGAGGTTTTTTTTCTTTTTCATCCAAACACCTCAAATTCTATTTTATAAATTTGTTGATTTTCTTATTATGTTTTATTTAATATATGGACTTAATAAAATAACAGTAATAAAATAACAGTAACAAAAAAAGAACAACGAGGAAACTTTCTTTTTCAAAGAATAATCTCTTTTAAATTCAAATCTTTTTGGGTAATCAAGATACAGTGGCATTATTAGATGCGTACGCACAAACATATTCTTAAACAAACTGATTGTTTACCTTGCCAATACTGCTTCTTTGAAGGAAAAAACTAAAATGGAAGGAATGTAAAAAAAAAGTAAAGTTTATGTGGTAGAAAGGAAAAATTGTTTGTTATAACATGATACAGTGTTCATAGTATTAAACAAACTCTACTTTAATAGATTATATGTGCCTTGACTAGTAAATCAATGCTTCCCAAGATAAGCACCACAGAATGCAAATTTCATTACATGCTAAGATGCTCTGAGAGAAAGAGGTCCAAGCTTAAAAAAAAAATCAAACCTGTGCAAACACCTTATGATATAGTTTCTTTTTGGAAAATTATATAATAATACATAATATACATTATATACACAATACTAAAGTTTTATAGTAAAGATATTTTAACTACATTTGACCCATTTCCCAAACTCATTTGACCATAGAACCTATTGGCCCATTAAACAGCTATTAAAATTGCCTAGAACCAGCATTCTGCAGACCACCATTGGGAAATGCTGTAGTGAAACAGTGCCTTTTGTAAGAAACTAAAAAAAAAAAAATTATTCAAGGTCCTCCCACACATACTCCAGTCATGTCCCAATAGTGTGTGATGAGTACCTTCTGTAGACACGTGCTAGCATTTTACCTGTTATTAACACACTTCCTCTTCTCCATTATCCTAAACATAGATAATTTCCACCATTGATTCAAGTCATCCTGATTAAAGAGCTAAGTTAAAATTCAGGCCTCATTCTTTTTTTTTTTCCAGGCCTCATTCTTTTGTGACAGTGTACTGCCTTCTTTAATATATACATATTTGAAAACAGAACATACTTGTTTCCAGCATCTTCTCCGCTGACCTGATTCCTATCAATAATTGTAAATGATCCAATACCTGGGAGACAAAAACAGTAAGTCAAGAAAATATAGAGACAGACAGAAAGACACATATAGATACAGACATATAGATCAGAAGCTTAAAGAAGTCAAACTAGAATGCAACCACCAAACTATATTACCTGGTAGAACCAAGTTTTTAAGAATTTCAGTTCCTGTAGCTGTTGCATTTATTAAGCAAACATGAGCAGATTCCAAAGCTGCTTGACCATGGTCACCCCACAACCTATAAGACAAGACAAATTGAACATTTTCAAATCCTTACAAAAATTTAACCTTCTTGAATGATCATCTTTGATCTTTAAGGTATTCTCTTTGATCTTTAAATTATTCTTGCATAGAATAACTCACAGAATAACTTTAGAAAACATGTAAGACAGAACCTGATATTATTGTGGTAATCATATGGAGGAATAACCAAAGACTGAAACAAATTATACTTTGCATAGTTTTGACAGAATCAAGTCACAACTAGAAACTTGGTCTCCCAGTTAACTGTCCATTACTTTTTTTTTTTTTGCTGGCCCTTGGGCTTGAACTCAGGGCCTAGGCTCTGCCCCTGAGCCTTTCTGTGCTCAAAGATAGTGCTCTACCACTTACTTGCGCCACAGCACCACTTCCGTCTTTTTTTTCTGTTTATGTGGTACTGAGGAATCGAACCCAGGGCTTCATGCACACTATGCAAACACTCTATCACTAAGCCACATTCCCAGCCCTTGTCCATTATTCTTAACTTCAGAATACAACGTGCATAGACATACTCACCAATATTAAAAAAGCCAGGAGGTCCATAAACATACTCATCAATACTTTTTTAACCAGGAATGGAGGTAGCAAATGTCTAGAGTCCTAGATATTCAGAAAGCTGACACAAGATCCCTTAAGCCAAGTTCAGAACCAGCCTGGGAAACATACTAAGACCCTCATTTCTTAAAAATAAATAAATAAATAAAGAGTTGAGTGCTGGTGGCTTATGCCTGTTAACCTAGCTAGTCAGGAGGCTGAGATCTAGGACTGAGGTTCAAAACAAACCCAGACCAGAATCCTTGAGACTCTTATCTCCAATTAATACGCAAAACTCCAGAAGTGAGGTTTGGCTCAAGTGACAGAACATCAGCCTTGAGCAGAAAAAACAAGCAAGAAAGGAAGGACCTCAGTTCAAACTGGCACATATAAAAGATTTTTTTTCAAATTATTTTAATTTAATTTTATTGTAAAGATGCTGTACAGAGGGGTTATAGTTACATGAGTAAGGCAATGAGTACATTACTTGTCGATCATTGTTACCCCCTTTGCTGTTTTGTCCCACTATCCCTTCCCTCCCCCACCTCCATTACTTCCCCCCCCTCCTGCCCCAAAGTTGTAATGTTCCTTTCCAAAATACTGTCTTGTGGGTATCACTGCAATGGGACATCCTGTGTCCTTGTTTCACCATTTTTTTTATTCCCCTTCCCCTCCCCAGATTAGACAAATGTATATACAAGATGCAGGGTACCAAAATCAAGTATAGTAACAACATGGGATATACCACAGGGCAAAGAACATACAAAGGAAACAAAAAAAAAAATCACATAGTACATTTAAAACAACAACAACAAAGACAGACCTCTTGTGTCCATATCTTGGGGTTCATTTCACTTAGCATCATCTTATATGGTCATATGTACATAGCTTTGAGCTTTCCAGATCATCTGATAAGATTATCCTATAGTTATACTAATTATTGCAAATAAGGGAAACCATAGGACCTAAATTTCTTTGAGACTGGCTTACTTCACTTAACATGATTTTTTTCCAAGTCTTTCCATTTCCTAACATATAAAAGAATTTTTCTTTTTTTTGTCGGTTGTGGGGCCTGAACTCTGGGCCTGGGCACTGTCTTTCAGCTCTTCAGCTCAAGGCTAGCGCTCTACCACTTGAGCCACAGTGCTACTTCTGGCTTTTTTTGCTTATGTGGTGCTGAAGAATCGAACCCAGGGCCTCATGCATGCAAGGCAAGCACTCTACCACAGAGCCACCTTCCCAGCCCTATAAAAGAATTTTTTAAAAATAGAAAAATTAAATGAAAGATAATAAAATAGAAAATAAAATATGTCTAAGTGGTTTCATTTCTTTGAAAGTATATATAGTCAGTGCATTTAAGATCTTTAGATAGAAGTTATCACTGTTGATCTGCAAGAATAAGCAAAAGCTATACCAAGGACACTGAAAAGTTCTACACAGACTTCTACAGAAGTACTTGAAAATATACCTAATGAACATCCTAATATCATGATTAACAGCTGTAGTATACTTTAACAAAAATAGAGATGGAATAAGAATTACAAATGTATGCTATAGCCTGATTCACATCAGCGTATCATTAACCATACAAGGTACACAATCACACACCATTTCTGGGGCAACCTGCTTACCTTCACCAAAACAAACAAAAAAAACCCTACTGATTAATTTTTTCTTGTCAGTATAGGAATTATATTAGAAAGTGCTATAGCCAGGTAAGTCTAGACTTGGAAAGACTTTGATGTACCTTCTCAATCCAATTTAAAGCAGATTCGGTGTAAGGCACATCACAACCAACTACTTCATTTGTCTTCTTTTGAACATCTATCTTTTACTTAAAGCTGCATAAAGGCCCAGACCATGCTACCTTACTACCATGTTCAGAATCTCAGTGTCTGGCACAAGGCCTTGCCCAAGATAGATCACTAACCAGCTGTCAGATGAGTAGAGGCATAGTCTAGAAGAACCAGATGGACTGGAAACATCTTTTTCCCATTAAAGTAGGGCAGAGTTATATTTAGCTGATAAAAGTTTGTGTACTTGGAGAATGAGCCTAAGAATACTGGTACATCTCTAGATAATGTATTTCAAGATAGGAGTCAAGCAAGAAAGCAATCCTCTCTACTCTTTTGTTGGCCTAATAGCCAAGGCTTTAATGACTGCTACCTGGCCGCACAACTTGGCTTGATTTCCTCTGACACTTTCAAGCTACCAGTTCTCTTTGTGAAAGGTTAAGTTGGTGCCCTAAGCACTTTTCTTTTCTTTTTTTTTTTTTTTGTCGGTTGTGGGGTTTGAACTCTGGGCTTGGGCGCTGTCTCTGTGCTCTTCAGCTCAAGGAGAGCGCTCTACCACTTGAGCCACAGTGCCACTTCCTGTTTTCTAGTGGTTTATTGGAGATAAGAGTCTCACAGACTTTCATTGCCCCAGCTGACTTTGAACCGTGATCCTCAGATCTCAGCCTCCTGAGTAGCTAGGATTACAGACGTGAGCCACTGGTGCCCGGCTCCTAAGCAACTTTTCTGTTGCTTAGTAAAAATGTCTTCCCTGTTTGGCAGTTTTAAATAAACTCCAGGAACTTATACATTATTTGACAAAGGGTGTCATTTGATTTCTTTGCCCAGAAGCTTGAAAACAGCAATGTAAATGAGTATCAGCCCTCAAAAAGTCAGAGGATCTGAGTTTAAAACATGTGGCATTATGGTACACACCTACAATTCCAGGTACTGGAGAGACCAAGGTAGGAAAATCAAGGTTTGAGGCCTACCCTAGGCCAAAGCCAGACTCTATCTGAAAAATAAACTAAAGCAAAAAGGTCTGGGAACATGCATGCCTCAATTGACAAAGTGCCTGCCTAGCAAGGGTAAGGCCCTGAGTTCAAACTCCAGTAATTGCCAAACAAAACAAAACAAAACGAAATGAAATGTGGAGCTTTGGGTAAATTACTTAACTTCTCCAAGACTGTTTCCCCACCTGTAATGCACAGGAATGTCTGCCATCCAGGTATTCTCAGAACTAAGTACCCAACATAGCCTAGATTAGCACTAGACTAAAGGGGCAAATGGAAGATCAGTCCTTAAGGACATGTAATTTCTCTTGGCTTGGCAGCCAGCTGACCCAGCACATAAAAGATGTTCAAAGGAATGGGGAACAAAAGGGAGGAGTAATAGAGGATTGATCTGGCGGTTTACATCTACTCTATTAAGGCAGCCACTAACTGTAAGTGGCAACTGAGCACTAGAACTGAGGCTAGCCTTAATTAAGATTTGCTAGCCAGGTACAAGAGACTCAGCCCTGTAATCCTAGCTACTCAAAGGAAGCTGAGACCCAGAGGATAAAAGATTCCAAAGCCAAAATAGGCAGAAAAGCTGATCTCTAAAACAACCAGCAAAAAAGTGTGGCTCAAGTGGTAAAGCAAAAGCTTAGTGTGCCTGTATTCACTGCACAAAAACTGTGCTAAGACAGTATGAAAAAGTCAACAATCTCCAAATTCAAGCAACTTTTTTCTATTGATTACGTTCATATGATGAATATTTTGAACGTTAGGTTAAATAAACTACGTTAGAAAAACAGATTTCATATTTCTTTTCAAATATTTTGGGGGGATGGGATGCCTCTTTTGGAAGGGTCTCATTAGGTATCCCGGGGGCTGGCCTGGAATTCACAATCCTCCTGCCTCAGCCTCCCAAGTGTTGAGTTTCAGGACGCGTGCACCACCCACATCCAGCTTCGTTTTCACTTTTTTCTTTTCGAAGGTGGCTGCTACGCCAGGTGTAATTACCTACGTGTGTGGCTCGCAGAAGAGTAGCCTTACAGTTCTATTGGACAGCGCTGGCTTAGGAACAATACTGGACCCTCGGGGCCGCTGTCTGTGGCCGGGATGGGGTCCTCGAGATCTCCCACCCCCACCCCATCCTGTATAATCAAGGGTCCGAATGCAGCCAGACGGGTCTGGAAGGGACCCTGAGAACCGCGCCCCCCGTGGGAAGGAGAGGGGGATCCTCGGCCCTTGCAGAGCACCGTGGCCCGGGGCCGGAGCTCGCAGTGCCAGCTCCCCACGCCCCGTACGGCGCGGGACGGCCCGGCCAGGCCCGGAGAGAGGCCTGAGGGAGGCCCGCCACGCCGCCCGCGCGCTTAGGCCCATCCCGAGCGCGGGGCGGCTTGCTGTCCCACCTGCCTGGCTTGGGGAGCCCCGGCTCACCTCAGCTGCCGGTCGTACTTCTGTTCCTTCAGCAGCTTGCCGGGCTGCGCCATGGCCGCGCCCGCCGCGCGAACACCCAGCCTCCGCGTAGCGCCGCCACAGGATCCACCAGTGCGCAGGCGCACTGAACGCCCCTTACATTCCTGCGATCGCCTGCAGGGGGCGCCGCCGCCGCTCTGCGCACGCGTCATCCAGATGCCCGGTGGGCACCGCCGGCAGCTGGAAACCCGGCTGAAATTCGTGGTCCTCATTTGCCTGTATTTCCCCGACGTCCCTACATATGCTCTGTCCGTGCAACAGGTGTCAGGAACTTCGGACTTTAGAATCAGGCAGATTTGGATTTTAGCCCTCTACTGCTCTTGAGAATTGCTCTTTCCTGTTCAAATCCTGTTTGCTTACCGGCGCAATGCGGGGGGGATACACTCAGAGGGAGTTTTGGAACCTTAAATGAAAATGTAAATACACAAAGCCAGCCTTAAGAAAAACATTGTGTGAATAATAGCTTTCATTTTAATGACCGTTGTTGTTCAACCATTTCTTCCATCCTGTCTTGTCGCAGCCTACATACACCTGAGAGCTTGATTTAATCCACAAAGCTCCAGCCTGCAAACACCATAAGTTAGGCCCTGTTCTTGGAGAGTTCAGTCTTGTGAGCAGAGGGCTTTCCAGTGCAGCCCTCCTATAGAGGAAAGCTGGGATGCTGGGGTGCACAGAGAAATCTCAACACCTCCTCCAGGAATGTCATGTGTGATGTGGAGCTGGAACTGTGCTTTAAGCAGAGGGAAGAGCAAGTGTCATCTCTAGGAGGCAAAGTAGGGCTGTGGGGCTAGTGAAGTTTGATCAGGTGACAGATGAGAAACATCAGGGGCTAGACTGTGAGGACCATGAACATAGAAACGAAGAAGATAAAGTTGCATGCCAGTGCTCTAAGTGTGTGCAGGTGCACTGAATGCACAGAACATCCAGGTCCCTTATGGCTGTTTTGTAGGGAAAGATGCCAAGGGGAAAAATTACTCAATGAGGAAGGGAAAGCAGAGTGGGGACTTGAGGCCCAATGACCAGCAGGAAGATCGATAAGGATTCTTTCCTCTCTGCCCAGACTTACAGGCAGCTTCAGGTTAATAATTGTCTGGAATAAAGTACAATTGAGCACAGATCTGTACCCACAATCCCTCTAGGATGGAAGAGAGTGGAAAGAGTATTGGGAACAGTTTGACAGTAATAAGGCAGTGATGATAAATTTACTTCCTCTAGCCAAGGTCTCCAGGACTGGAGTGGGGACCCACCCTCCTACCACTTCCCTGGCCCTACCAAGCCAACACCTATGAAACCCAACTCACGGGAGACAGAGGTATGAGGGGTTCCCAGGACATCATGTGTTTGTGGTGTCATATTTCCTTCTGCACTTGGACAAGTGATACATAAGGGATAATATAAAATACCCAGGGAACGTAGAGAGGTCAAAAGGTGATGGGTGAAAGTTCACTGCTTAGCCTCTTGTGTTCATAGCAATAGGAGACTGCCAAAAAGGAAACATAATCAAATGTGTTTGGGGGGAAAATGCTTATGAAATGCCTGATTTTGAAAAAGGTTATGTTGCCTGAGTATGTTAAACGATACTTCAATGTATACCTTTCCTAGAATACAAAGTACCACAAGCTGAGTGGCTTAAAACAAGAGAAGTCTGGAATCAGAGGCAGGGTTATGGTTCTAAAACCTACAGGAGGGAATCCTTTGCCTCTTCCTACTTGTGCTAGTTTGCCAGCAATCTCACCTTCCCCTTGTCTCTCTTCCAGTGTCTCTTCTCTTCTTTGAAGGACAATGTACATTGGATCAGGATCCACTTAATTACTTCATCTTATAACCTGATTATATCTACAAAGGCTCTGTTTCCAAATAAGATTACTTTCTACCTCCTTCCATCCTAGAGGGATTGTGGGTAGGGATCTGTGCTCATTTCTATCTTATTTTAGGCAAAAGTAGTAAGGGAAGGGAGTTAGAAGTTCAACAATATTTACCTGGAAAGATGCCAATGCTAGAGCTATAGAGACTGATCAGACAAAATTCTGCCACCACTGATGTGTATTTCCTGTTGTGGAGTGCAGCAAACCATAGCTATCAGACCAGGAAGTCATGGCTTAATTCATTTAAGCCATTTGATATTCAAAGTGTCATCTGAACCAGCAGTATCATTGGGAAATGATCATTCTAATGCACAATCACAGATCTGCTGCATTGGAAACCCTAGGGTGAGGCCTGGAAAAGCATTTAACAGAGCTACCAGGTGATTCTGATGACTTAAGAACTACTGGGCTAAGCCAACCATCTTGCTACCCATCCTCCTACTGCACAAGCAGGAAAAGCAAACCTCTAACTACAGCACTCCTTCTGTTTGCTGAGCACTTACTTATATATCAGGCAGGATCTTGACATTTATTACTTCTTGTTCTCACATCTATTTCATACAGTAGATACTGCTGTTTACCCTGTTTTAAACACAGACAGTAGAGCCATGGAAAGCGGGCAATACCAAAAAATAATGGTGTTAGAACTGAGTATCCCAGGGGCTGGGAAGGTGGCTCAGTGGTAGAGTGCTTGCCTTGCATGCATGGAACCCTGGGTTTGATTACTCAGCACCACATAAGCAAAAAAAGCCAGAAGTGGTGCTGTGGCTCAAGTGGTAGAGCACTAGCCTTGAGCTGAAGAGCTGAGGGACAGTGCCCAGGCCCAGAGTTCAGGCCCATGACCGACAAAAAGAAAGAAAGAAAGAAGGAGATTCCAATAGATTTGCCTGGTCTATTATTTTATCCATTCCAGTTGGTATCAGCCAAAGGAGACTGGATCTATGGACTCCTGAGAAGTTTGAAGCAGCTTATATTCTGTGTGAGAGCAACCAAGAAAATGAGTCCAGATACCTTACAGGGCTTGGTTAGTAGTCCTTTCTACCTATCCTTGACCATCCTAGCTCTTCTCCCCTTGGTGCTCATTGGGTTTCTTGTCTTTTTTCCTAACCCCATAAGCACTGTGAGACATCACAGGTCTATAACATTCACAACTGGGTCACCTGTGTCTGGCCCAGCACTTGACTTGTAATAAGTCTTCAATAAATGCTTGCTGAACGAAACAATAAATTTCTCAAATACTTCTTGCATCTTTCTTACACTTGAAAGTGTTACTTGGCAAAGTACATATCATCTAATTTAGTAATCTACTTCTAGTGATTTATCCCAAGGAAATCACCAGACACATGACAAGATATATAAATAAGGAGGCTCACTGCAGGGCTATTTCCAATAGTGAAAACAGATATAATGCATATGCCAGAGCAATGTACTAAGTTCTCCAAGGCTGCTCAAGCAACCTTACCTCAGGCAATAGGTAAAAAAACAAACATTCTAGCCACAAAACTACCTATATAATCCTGATTGTTTATTCATACATAACAGAAAAATTTAACAGAGTGGTCCCTAAACTGTTGACAGTGGTGATCCTTGGCTAGTAACAGGACAGTAATTTAAATTTTTCTCTATATGTTGACATTTTCATTATTACTAATTTTCTACAAATAGACATGACTACTATAATTGAAAAGGCAATGTTTGAAAGGATTTTTTTTTTTTTTTTGCCAGCTGTGGGGGCTGAACTCTGGGCCTGGGCGCTGTCCCTCAGCTCTTCAGTTCAAGGCTAGTGCCCTACCACTAGAGCCACAGCACCACTTATGGCTTTTTTCTGCTTATGTGGTGCTGAGGAATCAAACCCAGGGCCTCAGGCATGCAAGGCAAACACTTTACCACTGAGCCAACTTCCCAGCCCCCGTTTGTTTTGTTTTTGTTTATGTGTGCTGGTCCTGGGGCTTGCACTTCGGGCCTAGGTACTCTCCCTGAGCTTTTTTTTGCTCAAGGCTAGCACCCTACCACTTGAGCCAAAGCCTTTTTGGTACTTAATTGGAAATAAGAATCTCCCAGGCTTTCTCACCTGAGATGGCTTCAAACTGTAATCTTCAGATCTTAGCCTTTTGAGTAGCTAGGATTATAGGTATGACTCACTTGTGCCCAGCTAGCCAACTTCTTTTTAAACAGGGATTCTAACCTGGCCAATAGGCTCTCTATATAACAAGCAGTGAGAAGAGACATGATTCTGCCCGTTCGTGCAGCTTTGAACATCTGCTGTTTCAGTGGGTGTGCACAGGGATCCCCATGGGGTAGGCAGGGTAGAAACAATCTCCTCATCACCTTGTGATATTGTGCTCAGAATATGGGAAGTGAGTTCTGGCCAAGGTTATTTGATAAGTGAAGCATAGCTTCGCAAACTGCTCAGGCCCTCCTCCCCCTGCCCTTTATTATAGTTCCCACACCCCTATCCTCCCCCATAAATAGTGAAAAACAGGAGCTTTGATGCCAGTGAGACTAAAGAGTAAATTCTCAAGCAGAGAAATCAATTCAGCTTTCAAGAGAGCATGTAATTGAAACTGGAAACATTTGAATGGGGGCATAGGCAACTCCAAGTTGACCTGAGTGGGCTGCTAGGGCAACTGGAGCTTCACCTGATGGGTAGATGTCATCCACTCTTCTTATCTGCCTGAGTTCCTAGCGCTAGAAGGAAATTGTTGAAGACAGGCTATAGGCAGGAAAGAACAGGAGGGATTTTTATTTGGATGTTAAAGAGGTAACCAACAATCTATTCTTTTAATCCTTTCAGAAAGTACACCATTCAGCACACCATTCCTCCTGTATCCACCCTTCCAGACTCTGGGCTCCTCCCTGGAAGTATGACATTCTCTCTAGCTTCTCTTCAGAGAAGACTTGCATACATACACAAATAAGAAGCAAATTTGAAATCTACTTCCTAAATACTGTCAAATGATGGTCCTAGGCTCTCATTCTTCCTCTGTTCATCCTTCCTCTCCCCAGGGAGATTTCTGAATGAAAGCTAGTTCTGATGAAGCTGAATGCAAAGCTATACAAAGAATTCCAATTGGATTTTTTAAAGTACTATAAATAAAGACTTGGGTTGCTGCGAGGGCAAAGTGGGTCAATGGAACTTGTGACATCCCTAGATGCTGAAGGCTATTGCAGCTCTCCCAGGAGAAAGGTGGCTGACTAACTCAGGGAGACAGACTGTAGGCCTTCCCCCAAACCATGCCTTTGTATTGCTGTTTTGTAGATGGCTGTTTCCAGACCTGGTGCCTCGAAGATGTTGGATTCTATGTCATTTGCTGCTCTTGAGGACTGCACCCCCTGCATCTATGTCATGGATCATCTGACATTATTACCTGGAGGTTAGATTTGTATTGAAGTTTCTTTGTATTCCTGGGCCAGAGAGAGGCTTCTGTGCAGGCCTGGGAAGTTGCTGACGAGTGGTCAATTTCCTCTATCCAGAGAACCAGAAGATGGAAGCTGAGCAACAGAAAGTTATAGACTCTTTCTTCCAATGGCTCTTCAACTCCTGTTGGATACAAGGCTCTGGTGGGTGGAGGTGGGGTCATTTGTCAATCCTTCCATCCATTCCCCAAAATGCCTGCTGAGTCTTAGGCAGACACAAGCCCCATATCCTTGGCACAAAGCCACATGCTTTGAGAATCAGGTGAATCAGACTGGGCTGGCAGACAGAGGGCATACCAGGAGGAGGGCACAGCAAGGACCAGGGCTGGTGGGATGGAAACCAGTGGGCAGTCAGGCGGTAGGCTGAGTGCAGAGTAGAAAGCCCGAGCTCCCAGCAGGTGCTTTGAAGGTCATGGGAGGAGAGGGGGCAAAGGATAGGCAGAGTCCCTGAAGGAGGGAGGAAGCAGCAGAGAAGATAAAAGGAGAATGCAAGTCAAGGCCTCAAGACTTGGTTTCTGAGGGAAGCCAACCATTGTCTATGGGCTTGTTTGTCCCCAAGGTCATTGGTTGAGGCCATTCCTCCCCACCCCTACTTTGGGGTCTGGTTGGTTCCATTTGGCCCAAGGGTTTGGGTTGCCAGTTCTGTACCCTATATACCCCAGGGCTCCTAGTTCCTTATATCCACAGGACTCCCATGCTCCAGCACCAAGGGGATGTGGTAAAGTAACCATTTTATGTGGGGTGAAACAACTACAACAGAATCTCTCATCCCCTGGCAAAATGACCTTGGGGAAGTCACTTCACATCCCTGGGCCTCAGTCTCCTGTCAAACAGAACCAATGTAATAATCATTCCATGTCATAGAGTTGGCTGAGGTTTGTATTATAGGAAGGATGTAAAGCTTGGTCTATTACTGTGAACCTTGTCTGGCCATCAGGCAAATCTCCATTCTGGACGCTCCAGTTTGCAGTATAACAAGGACTTCTCATGCTTGTCCCCAGGACCCGGGTCCAGGTGTCAGTGGTGGCATGTCTCAGGAGCAGCTTGGGTAGGAAATGCAATGTGGAGAAGCCTTGCAGTGCGCTGCATGGCTGGTCGGCTGGTCTCTGGTACCCCGTGTCCGTACAAGTGCAGGGGGACGCAGGGAGAGTGGTAGGGAGAAGGGGGGCAGTTTACCTCCTCCTGACCTCTCATTTGGACTATAGGGGATCAGCGGGCCCGCGGGAAGGCAGGGGGGGAGGGGAGGGCCGGCCTCCCTCCCTGCTAGGGGGTGGGGGGCGGGTCCCCGGGGAACCGCTCCTCCCGCCCGCAGCCGCTTTAAGAGGCTGCTCCGCGGCACGGAGCGGGCCCAGAGCCGCAGCCCGATCGAGCGGACCGAGCCCAGCCGGCAGGTACACGACTGCCTGCCGGGGACAGCAGCGGCATGACCGGCCACCACGGCTGGGGCTATGGCCAGGACGACGGTAGGCGCAGCCCCCCCCCCCTCCTCCCCGCTGCCTCTCACCCAGCTGGACTGGCTCGGATCTGCACTCGGGGGTTGGGTTTCCCGAGCCCACGCTCCAGGACCGACCCGGATCCCTCTCTCCATCCAGATCCCGGAATCCGGCCCACAAGCCGGGTTTCCCTGGTTCGGCTTCCCTTGCGCTCTGCGCAAAGTCCGCGCTGCGCCCCAGCGGGCCCGGCCGCCCGCGCCCCGTCAGTGATGGAGCCGGCTGAGCGCGTCCCACCGCCGCCTCCGCGCAGCCC
>NW_012267234.1:6654121-6759800 GCF_000151885.1 Dipodomys ordii
CGCGGCGGAGCGCGGTGCGCCGGGGGTCTGTGCCGGGATCGCGCGCGCGGCGGGCGGGCGGGAACCTCCTGGGAGCTGAGCTCCGCGTGGGCAAGGGCGCAGTGTCCCCAGGAGAGAGTTTCCCTGCCCAAGTGTCCGAGCTGCGGTGCCCGGCTGGTACGTGAGCAAAGGGGCACTTGGGGACGCACGCCTGTCTAGGCGACTATACACTCAAGCGGGATGTTGGAGCACGTACTGTGTAGGAGCAGCAGCTCCTTGATCTGATGGGGAAGATAGATCTTCCATCCTGCCTCAGTTTCCTTAGCATGCAGTGAAAGGAAGAAGAGACAGAAAGTGTGCTAGCCGGTTTGAGTGTGCGTCTGGGGCAGGTCAGTTCCCTTTCAGGTTATTTCTTAAGCCCAGCAGGGATGGGGATAGGAGAAGGGCTTTTCTATTTCTCTGTGATGGACGTTGAACACCCGAGATTCAGACGAGGCAGGAGAGGGTGGGGAGAGGAGCAAGTACTTAGGTACCAGGTACTTCCTGCCCCACTTCTGGAGAGATTGTCACTTTATGAGAGTGGGTGGGAGTCCTGGGCTACAGTCTGGGGCCCAGGAAGTTACAGTGGGCCAGAGGTAGTTGGGAAGTACTGCGCGAGTGCATGGCTCCCTCTGGAACCCCAAAGACAAATAAGCATATTTTGTAAGGGAATCCCTAGATCTGGCCATGTGGGAGCTGGACTGACAGTCAGATAAAGGCCAGCAGAGATGGAGAGGGAGAAAAGAAGGGCCAGACTGACAGAGCCCAGGGAATATCATTCTTTCCCTGGCAGGACTGAAGGTAGCTTTTGGATGCTTTCTCCTCCCCACCCCGGCGGAGGCTGCCCTCAGCTTCTAGCCATTCCTGTTGGTCCTGTCCACCAGCTTTGAGCCTCCAGCATCCTGAAGGGTATGCCCTATGGCCCTATTACCCTCAAGCAGCTGTGTCTCATCCAGTCAGCCCTGGGCCGGTCCAGTCTAGGGGCAATACGGGAGGGAAAGACAGAGGACAGAGGTGCCAGCATGAGGCAGAGCTCACAGGACTTCAAAAATAACCCAAAGGGGCTGGGCCACGATTCTGAGTCATCCATTGGGGACATGGCTCTGTCTCTGTCGGCACCTGCTGCTGTTTTCTCGGGAAAACTTAAGAAGCCAAAAAGGGGGAGAAGCACCAGCCGGCAGTAGCTCTAAAAATAGGCTGCTTCTCAGGATGTTCCCCAGGGAGATGCTGAGCCTTTACACTGCAGATGGAGCCTCTGGGAGGCAGGTGGTGGGCGCCCGTGGGTGTGTGTGCAGGTGTGTGTGTGTATGGGGGTGTATGCATGGGCATGTGTTCTGCCGTGATCCCTTCGTGCAAACTTGGGTTTCCAATAGGAGATGTTTATGTGAGAGAATGTGTATGTGTGGGTCAGATATAGTTAGCAGGGCTGTGTGTGTGTAGACACATGCATATTTAGGACTTGGTGAGTGCAGGTCAGTGTACATATGAACATGTTCAGTATTGGGGCTTGAACTCAGGACCTAGGTGCTTTGCTCTTAGCTTTCCTCACTCAAGGCTAGCACTCTACTATCTGAGCCACAGTTCTATTTCCTGATTTTTTACTAATTAATTGGAGATGAGAGTACCATGGAATTTCCTGCCTGAGCTGTGTTCTAAACTCTAAAATCTCGCCTCCTGAGTACCTAGGATTATAGACGTGAGCCATTGATGCTTGGCTTTTGCTTTGTGTTTATACCAGTGCATGTGTATGCATGTGTACGTATTTGTGAGTAGCTTCAGTTCCCTTATCTGTGACATGGGTATCAAACTACTTTCCATTTTACAAGATGTCTATGAGGGGCAAATAAGTATGTGTTATAGAGCCAAAGCTAGGTTGATAGGAATTTTTGTTGTTATCACAGATCTCTAGTTTTTCCTAAGTTGCTCAAGGTACAGAAAGAGGTTAAATTCCTGTCAGGGTCATATAAGAGATTTTAGATGCCCATAGGCTTCCCTGAATGTGTGCTGGGAAGGGGGGTGGGTGGGAGGGTCTGGGGGAAGAGAGAACTCATTATCCAGAACAGCCTTTGAGGCTATAGTTGTGTTACATGCCCTTCCATGCAATTCCTCTCTGGGCTTCCTATCAGCACTAGGAGATTAGTTTTACTGAAGTCATTTCCCACACTCAGCATTTTCCACATCCCAGTATTGCTGGGATTAGAACTCAGTGTGACTCCTTGGGCATGTAACCATGCCCAAGGGGATAGTCTGAGTCCTTGTCTCCTCTCTACTTGCAGGCCCCTCACATTGGCACAAACTGTACCCCATTGCCCAGGGAGACCGCCAATCCCCCATCAATATCATATCTAGCCAGGCTGTGTACTCGCCCAACCTGCAGCCACTGGAACTTTCCTACGAGGCCTGCACGTCCCTCAGCATTTCCAACAATGGCCATTCTGTCCAGGTAGACTTCAATGACTGTGACGACAGAACGGGTAAGTGACTGCTGCCAAAGCCTGGCCCTGCTCCCCATCACCCAGGGTCCTTACCCTATATTGGGTGGGCTTAGGAACTCAGATTTGCTCCACTTCTCACCAGCTACCAAGCCTGAGGCTTAACCTTGAGTCTCCTTGTATATAATATGAAAGGAATAAGGTTGACTTTCTACAGTCAGAGAGAGACAATAAAAAATGAAGTGTTACCAAAGGCAGATCCTTCAGATATGCTAATTCCCTTCCTGCCCTTCAAATGGCCTTTGTTTTTCCTCCCTGCCCAGTGTGGCTGGCTGGTGGCATAGGAAAATTTCTCTTGCTCTTGGGGTCTGTTCTGGTTCTACAAGGAGAAAAGAGGGCTGAGACTTCTGTGTCAGACTCTCACATGGTGTATTTGGTCTTCTCAAAAACCCACCTCTCGGGCTAGGAAGGTGGCTCAGTGGTAGAGCTCTTGCCTTTCATGCATGAGGCCCTGGGTTCGATTCCTCAGCACCACATAAGCAAAAAAGAAAAAAAGCCAGAAGTGGCGCTGTGGCTCAAGTGGTAGAGCGCTAGCCTTGAGCTGAAGAGCTGAGGGACAGCGCCCAGGCCCAGAGTTCAGGCCCCACTACCGGAACCAAAAAAAAAACAAAACTCACCTCTCAGATGGGCTAATGGAGGTTCTGTGAGCTAGGGAAGGCCGTGGACTAGCTCAAATATCTCCCTCATCTTGACCGCTAGGTCTCTACTATCTTGGGCCACAGAGGGTCCATGGGAACTCATGCAATCTCCTTCCAAAGCCTCTTTAGAACTGGAGTTAAAGAACTCTCATGATAAATTTTTTTTTTTTGCCAGTCCTGGGGCTTGAACTCAAGGCCTAAACACTGTCCTTGAGCTTCTTCTCGTTCAAGGCTAGCGCTCTACCACTTGAGCCATAGTGTCACTTCTGGCTTTTTCTGTTAATGTGGTACTGAGGAATCGAACCCAGGGCTTCATGCATGCTAGGCAAACACTCTACCACTGAGCCACCTTCCCAGCCTCTCATGATAAATTCTTAAGCAGAAGCCTTGGGAGTGCTTTTTAGTGAAGGAATTTTTTGCCCATACAGCAGGCTGTGGGGGTGTGGAATGGGGTGAGAAGAGAAAGTGCTAGTGTTTCTTATGTAAGGAAGTGTCCGGTTCTTTGCTCTCCACTGCCCCCTCTACATACACAATAAAAAATACTCAGGAGTACCTAACTGTGAAATAGTAAGGAGAGTGGTCTTAGTTGCTTAGATGCCTGGTAGGCTAGGATAAAAGGGAAAGAACAACTATCATTCTTTCTGCATAAGGGAGGGCATCTAGCAGTCCTCTCAAAAGACATAAAAACATTTCCTGTACTAGATGCTGGTGGTTCATGCCTCTAAACCTAGCTACACAGGAAGCTGAGATCTGAGGAGCTCAGTTCAGAGCTAGCTCCGGCCTGAAAATTTGTGAAACTCCTATTTCCAATTAACTCCCAAAAAGCCAGAAGGAAGTCTGTGACTCGATCAGTCTGGGAGCCAGTAGAAAGAGGAAAATGAATGTGGTCCTGCCTAGTTGCTCTGGAAGTCAGATGATCTGCAGATCACCAAACACAGTGAATTCACAGTGAATGGTTGTGCATACTTGTAATCCCAGCTACTTGGGAGCCTGAAGAAGGAGGACCACCAGTTTAAGGTAAAGTTAGTGAGGCCCCGTCAGACCAAAGGGCTGAAGACATAGTTCAAGCAGTTGCCTAACTTATATGAGGACCTGGGTTTGATTCCTCCCAAATTAAACAACATAACCCCACAAGGACTAGCAGGGCACTCTGTGGTCAGAGGGAAGGAGGAGACAAGCCTAAGGGGTCAGAGGGTATTTCCCCTCTGAAACACCAACACCGTGTGGGTTCCTAGAAGAGACAAACTCAGAGAAGTGGATCAGGATATTCCCTTCTCCAGGGTGGGGCAGCCTGACTAGGGTCCTACCTACAGTCATAGGCCCAGACAGGGCCCTCTTTGTGGCCCAGACAGGCCCTGAAGCAGGGAAAGACAACAAAAAGTGATCTCCACACTGTGTTGTCCTCTTCCTCCTTGAGGCCTGTAGGGTGCAAGGCTCTGCCTTGGTCAGTTTCTATGGAGGGCCCAGTGGAGCTCTGACCTGGGGCCGTCACCTGATCCAAAGGCTCACATTCAGCCCTGACTGGGCCACTCCAGTGCAAGATCTCTTTCAGCTGGAAATTCTATCAGTCCCCAGAAGCCTTGTGTGTGGCCCCAGCTCACCAGGCTATCGAGGTGAGAAACTCACAAAGCTAACACAAATGGGACCCTCCAAAGAAGCTATTTGTGCAAGAGTTGGCCCCAAATTCACTTGGGCCTGGCTGGCAGAAAAGATAGGGACTCTCAAGAGCTCACCTGCTCTGGGACATTCAAGTTTTAGGGAGACAGGGTGGTCTGAAGATTAGGAGCTAAGTCTCTGTCTATAGGAGATACCAGTTCATAATGTAGCTCAGTGCCTTGCTGTGTGGCTAAGAGCAAATGCTTTTCCCTCTCAGTGCCTGTTTCTTCCTTTATAAAATAGGGATTAATAATAGATTCTGTCTCTTGTGGACTGCTGGGTGGACTATACAAAGTCATCCTTCCGCCCTCAGCCTGCTCAGGGTTCCAGCTGTGGGAGGCGGCCTGTTGTTATTGGTACCAGGGCTTCTGCAGGGAATTGGGCAAGAGGAGGAGGATGGCCCAATGGAGAGCTGCACTTCATCAGTCCCAGAAGCCTCTGCCACCTGCAGGCTGGGAGACTTTCTACACTGTCCCAGACGGTGGACTGTGGCAGCTGGTGGGACTGGCCCATGCTCTGTCAACCCACTGAATTTTCCACGTGAAAAATGTAGTTCCTTCCTGGGCTGCTGCCCAGGTCCTGGCACTGCCATCTGACAGGCTATGCATCCTTCCACACATCCCTTTTGCCCACAGCAGTGTCTGGGGGCCCCCTGAAGGGGCCCTACCGGCTCAAGCAGTTTCATTTCCACTGGGGCAAGAGACGCGATGTGGGCTCGGAGCACACGGTGGATGGCAAGTCATTTCCAAGCGAGGTAAGGAACCCTCCCCGCATCCCTCTGCTGCCTGGGGAAGGAGCGCAGACCTGTGGGCAGAGGCTCCAGGTCATCCAGGGAGGGGCTTGGAAGAGCATGAGACGGCCAGGGGGCCTTCACTCTGTCCTGGATTGTGCATCCAGGACTTTCTGGAAGGGCCTATTCCATTCCCTCTCACATACCCTGCTTGGCAACCCTTCAGGAGCTGAGTCTGCAGTCAAGGCCTGGCCTTGCCTGGCCTCCTGTTCCTCTTCCCTCTTGCTTTACTGAGCAGCACGTGACACATCCTTTGCCCACACCTGGCTTCTTCATGCCTTCAAGGTTTCGCCTATGCTGTTCCCTTTGCCTGGAATGCCTTTCCCCAAGCATCTGCTTACTCTTGGGACTTAGCTGCAGTTTTCCCCTCGCCCCTTCTCCTACTGGAGAGCCATCAGTGTCACAGCTAGTTTACTGCGGAGCAGAGCCAGAGCCAGATTCCTCTGTGGGTTCCTAGAGGCTCTAAAACAGAGTCGGACCCAGATCAGGACATGCTACCTGTGGCTATCAAGGGGGGCTCCCCTAGGTCCCCCCCCCAGGATCTTGAGTCCAGGCCTGCCCCATTCTTGACCTCCCAGCTACATCTGGTTCACTGGAATGCCAAGAAATACAGCACCTTTGGTGAGGCGGCCTCGGCCCCCGATGGCCTGGCTGTGGTCGGGGTCTTCCTAGAGGTGAGTGGTGGGTATCCCTGGGGCCCAGAAGGACAAGGGAGGTCTGGAAAAGCCCTTGTTCAAGATTCAGGGTGCTGGGCTCACACTAGCTTCTCCCTGACAGACAGGGGATGAGCACCCCAGCATGAACCGTCTAACAGATGCACTCTACATGGTTCGGTTTAAGGTAAGTCCAAGGGTCCCTGCATCTCCCCACCTCCCCGATCTCCAATGCAGAGCAGCTCAGTGGGAAAGGAGGAAGAGGATAGCTCACAGAATGAGCCCATTCACTTCTCCGAGTTGGTAATAACCCTAAGTTGAGACCCACGGTGAACATCAGCCCCTCAGGGCCATCCACTGTCCCTCAGGTACCCACCATGCAACAGGGCAGAGCATGGATAGGATTCACTACATATGTTGGTCCACCAAGCAGTGAGAAAGGCAGCCAAAGAGAAGAGAACACACACGGTGACCAGAGTACCCTCTGCACCACAGCTTTACATATTAACACACAGTTGCAGAGGGCTCAGCCTAAGCTAGGAAGGTATGGCACCTGGGGTCATGTCATTTGCCTATAAATTTGCATCAGTGAACCAAGAAGAAACTTAAATCCCACTGGTGGTCATGGGTGCTCGACTGGTCCTAGCAGGAAGTCTGTGCTGATATTTGTGTCCACATCCTGTCCAGGGCACCAAAGCGCAGTTCAGCTGCTTCAACCCCAAGAGTCTCCTGCCTGTCAGCCGGCAGTATTGGACCTACCCAGGCTCCCTGACCACACCCCCTCTCAGTGAGAGTGTCACCTGGATTGTGCTCCGAGAGCCCATCAGCATCTCTGAGAAGCAGGTGAGTCTAGGGTCCAGTGAGTTAGCAACCCACAGTCTGGGCCCCCCATCAAGGCTCCCATCTTTAGCACCCCCCTGCCATATTAGAGCTTAAACTCAGGGCCTTCTGCTAATCAGATGCTCTTATCACTTGAGCTATGGCCCAGACCTTTTGTTTTTCATTTGCTTTTTGGCTAGGATCTCTGACTTTTATCCAGGCAGGCCTCAGACTGAGATCTTCCTATTTCAGATTCTTGCATAGCTAGAGTTACAGGCATGTACCATCACTTCTGGCTACATTTTTTTTCCCCCAGTCCTAAGGCTTGACCTCAAAGCCTGGGCACTGTCCATGAGCTTCTTTTGCTCCAGGCTAGCATTCTATCACTTGAGCCATAGTGCTACTTCTGGCCTTTCTCTATTTATGTGGCACTGAGGAATCGAACCCAGGGCTTCATGTATGCTAGGCAAGTACTCTACCACTAAGCCACATTCCCAGTCTTTGGCTACATTTGAATCCTTGGTTAGAGTCAGCTTGGGTTTTAGTCATGTGGGCAATGAGGGCCCAGACACAGGAGGGAAGGGAACAGCCTGGATCCTGGGATCAACCCCTGCCATATTGCCCTCAGAATGCTTCCTTTCCCTAAATACTTTAACTACACTACACAGGGCTAGAACTAGAACCAGGTGAAGCAGCTCCAGGTTCACAGACCCTTTAGGGAAGGAGTAATTGACTAAAATCTGGGTCTCAAGAAGAGAAAAAGTGGGAGTAATGAGGCCCAGGGACAGATAGAAAGAAGGGTAGAACTGGCTGGACAGGGGTTTACCAGATGATAAATCTGGCTTCCTAGAGATCCAGTGCAGTGTCTTCCCTGAGCATCTTTTCTGTCTTCTCAAGATGGAGAAGTTCCGGAGCTTGCTTTTTACCTCAGAGGATGATGAGAGGATCCACATGGTGAACAACTTCCGGCCACCACAGCCACTGAAGGGCCGGGTGGTCAAAGCCTCCTTCCGGGCCTGACCTGCTCACCTGCCCAGCTGGCCACACGGGCGCCATCTTCCCAAGGGCTTCCATGTCAGCAGATACCAAACCATCTGAGGCTCTCTGCCTGGGGGGGGGTCCTGTGCTCCCCCCCCCTCTTCAGCTGCCCACCCTCAAGGGTTCTTGTTGGGATCCGCAGTGGGGAGGTACTGTTCAGCTGCCCTGGGTGGGGGGAAAGCAGAAGAATAGGAGCCACACAGGGTCCAAGCTTGGGGCTGCTGCTGCTCTCCAAGACCCAAAGCCACCTGGGAACCATTTCTTGTCTTCCCCCACTGGCAGTGGCAGCGGCCCCACCCTGAGCTCACACTGTGATGGATGAGACCGAGCTCCTGGGATAGGCAGTTGGCACTGCCAGAGAGACTCAAGCAATAATCCAAGGCAGGCTGAGCTGCCTCTCAGCATTACCTCCTCCTCAGGCCTCTGCCACTTCACTGCCAGGCCACTCAAATAGCCCCTGGCTGCTGCAGGTGACATGGCCTTCTCCCTCCAGCCACATGCTGCCAGGGGCAGGTCCTGGCTGCAGCTTATATACTATCTCCCTGAATCCCAACCCAGCCACCAAAGCCATCTACATGACAATCTATCCATGTGTTAATAAATAAAGTCATTTATCCATGCAACAAATACCAGCTGAGTGTCTATGCTTTGTCCAGTACTGTTCTGGGGTTCGAGGTGGAGGGCTGCTGTTGCTGGCAGTAGGTCCAGCACACTTGGTAGGAGCTGAGGACTGGAGGGGGAAGGGGAGATGAAGTCATAGGCTAAGAAGGGAGCATTCTTCTCTTTGGGAGAAGAATGAAATTCCAGCTAGTATTCCAAGACCAGAACAACAGAGGGAAAGGCAGATGTGAAGCTCAGAGGTAAAAACTTGGTATGATTGTGAGGCTGAAAAGGATCAATGGGCCCAAAGCCCTGGAATAGGGCCTGGGACTATCTCTTGTGCTCATGGTGAGCCATGGAAGGTAAGAGCAGGGCTCAGCTGGTAGATGGGTAAGATCCTTGGTGGCTGGTGGCTAGGAAGGCAAGGGCAGAGGGGTGGGGGAAACAAGGAGTAGGGGAGAGAGGTTTGGAGATGCAGCTAAGAGAAAGATAGAGAATATCTAGGTGTGTCCTTGGGCCTTATGGGCTGGGAACCTTAAGAGGAACTAACCACATTGGACCTAGCATTTCCCAGTCCCAGAAGGAAACTTTAATCTAGTCTCACATTCTGTAACTTATACAACCCTGAGAGTGAGTGCCTCCTTAAACTTTCATCCAAGTACCTGGCTGGCCTCTTCCCTAGTCAAGCTACCTACTGGGTTTCAAAACCCGGATGGGACAGGGACAGGAGGCAGTGAGAAGAACAAGGAAGGAGGAGAGGGGACAGTAATGTGCAAGTTTTGTGGTGGTAGGGAGGGATATCTGGGGAGGGGGGAGATGGGCAGAAGTGTGTCTGAACACCCTTGGGAAGTAGGCTGATGTCAGGGCTGGCAGGGCTGATGAGACGTGAAACCCACTCATTAGGGCTGTAACTTCTGTCATCCTGTCACTGTCACTAGGCCAGTAGGGTACTCCCAAGGGTTTCTCTAGGCCTTAGGCTTCTAGCTTTGCCCTTCTGGATGGTAGAGGAGTGAGATGTGCTATGTTGATTCTTTACCCCTGTCACTCCCATGCTCCAGGCAAACCAGTGGGAGTGGGAGGTGGGAGGGGGCAGCAAAGGCTGCTCCGACAAAGGTGACACAGAGCCGAGTACAACTTTGCCTGTGATTTCACAGCTTCCTTCTCCCTCCAGGCTTCTGAAACATGCAAAGGGAGTGGCAGGTTTCTGGAGGACAGACTGGTGGGGGAAGGAGGCCAGAAGCAATGCTAGCAATGTAAACTTCCAAAGGCCAGCAAAGGGCCTAGGGCAGATGTCCAGATGTCCTTGTGATCCAGGAACTGTCATTACTCCCATTTGACAGATTGGGAGAATGAGGCACAGATTGGTTATGGAGGTGAAGAGCAGGAATTGAACCAAATCGGCTTGACTGCTCTCCTGCTCTCTAACCAGCACATCTGGCCACTTAGGGGGAGAGAGGGCATTGATGGTGGCCACCTAGGGGTGGGTGCTTCTGGGTATGCCAGGGACTTTACCCAGCCCCTCCTAAAGATGGTGGCACCGCGGACCTGGCACTGAAGAGGACTTGGAAAATGGGAGGTGATTTTATAATTATCCTGAGATGGCCAAAGAAAGTCTCACTCCCTAAGTTCTTTCCTTTAATTCACTTCTTAAATTTGAAACTATTTTAAAACCCAAAGTGGCCTCCTTACGTTCTAATCACAGCCCAAGATTTGACCCTATTCTACCCAAAGGGGTTGTCCCTGCTGGATCCCAAATAGCTCCAGCAAGCCTGGCCTCTAGGAACCAGGATTGAAGGACCTTGTGCCCAGTATGTGTTTGCTTGTCCCCAAGATGCTCTTTCCTGTGCATTTGGTGGTGGCCCTGGGCCAGAGGCACAGGCATAAAACCTCCTGAAAGCCACGTTGGTGACAACAAAGCAAAGGTCCCTAAGGAGCTCCTACTCAGAGGACTGCTCTCACCGCTGTGATTTGACAGCCTGAAGGCTTCTTCCTATGGACATTCACTCCCTGGATGCTTATGGAGGAGGCTGCTGCAGAGTCTCTGCCTTGGGAGACCACAGCTGATTGCCATGTTACAGCTGTAGTTGGGGAAGAACATGAGACAATAATACCTTTCTGAACATGTCCATCCCTTTTGGGCTCTTTTCTGTCAGATAGCGAAGGTACACATTGCAGGACATGGTACTCAAGACTTCTGAAGTGTATTTCTTCCTCTGAAAAATGGAAATGAATTCCACCTATGGTTTAAACTTTTCCAATAACTGTAAAAAATATGAAATAGGAGCTGGAGCATAATATCACATGCCTATAATCCCACCTACTAGGGAGGCTGAGGAAAAAGAAGTCTGGCACTGGTGGCTTGCGCCTATAATCTTAGCTGCTCAGGAGGCTGGGGTTACAGTTCAAAGCCAGCCTAGGCAGAAAAGTTGATCCGACCCCTATCTCCAATTAACCACCAAAAAGCTGGAAGTGGCTCAAGTGGCAGCTCATCAGCTTTGAGGAGAAAAAAATTAAGCAAAAGCACAAGACCCTGAGTTCCAGCCTTGAGCACAAATGCTCAAGGACAATGCCCAGGTCCAGAGTTCAAGCCCCAGGACCAGGGGAAAAAAAAAAAAAAGAAGGCTGGACTACTTGATGCCAAGTTGGCTCCCTAGGCCTGGCCTTTTTCCTCCAGGAAATATTGCCATCCCTTCACTTCCCTCCAACTCTGCAGGACTTTGGCTATCCCATTGGGACAAAGGCCAAGACTGTAGGTAAGGAACTGACCACGGGAGGCTGTCAGGAAAGAGTCCTGCTGGGTTCAGAAGACTTGATTAGTCTGGGAGGGCTCCCTGGAGGAGAGGACCAGAGCAAAGTAGCTGGCATCCCAGGAAAGAGACAGAAGCCTCAGCTGCGGGGGAGCTTGTACCAGACGGTGAGCCAGGAAGGACTGGCTGCCACGTGCCCAGTACATGTTCACTGAGACGGGTTACCAGCTGGGGTCTCCGGAGCTCTGGAGACTTCCAACACTGGGCAGAGGTTTACCTTTTCATGCAAAGACCATGAGAGGTCCAGGAGAGCTAAGCAGACATAAAGGCTCCCAGCTTGAAGGAAGCCGATCTTTCCAGAAGCTCAAGAAGCTCCAGACATCCCTTGGCCCACATCTCCCTTGTAATAGGGGACTTGACTGCAAATTCTGACAGATGCCAGCTTTGGCTGCCCCTGCAGGATGGATTCATGCCTGGGCCCTGGAAGTTTCCAGTTTGACAGTCTGAGTCTAATCTCAATCCCTCCAGCTGTATCCCAGCTGTTTGTTTTTTTTTCTCCAGGACTAAGGGAGGGTCAGTCAGTGCCTCCTTTATTCCAACCCAGATGCACTCTGTGAGGAAGGCCTATGGGTACATCGTTGAACTTGGGGTTCTTTCTGGTTCTACAGAGAGAACCTCATGTATCCGAAATATCCCTTTGCTGTGGGCTGGGAAGGTGGCTCAGTGGTAGAGCGCTTGCCTTGCATGCCTGAGGCCCTGGGTTTGATTCCTCAGCACCACATAAGCAAAAAGAAAGAAAAAAGCCATAAGTGGCACTGTGGCTCAAGTGGTAGAGTGCTAGCCTTTAGCTGAAGAGCTGAGGGACAGCACCCAGGCCCAGAGTTCAGGCCCACAACCTGATCCCCTCCTGCCCTCCCAAAAAGAAATAATCCCTTTGCTCCAAATAATTCTGTGTGACTGGGCTCTAGGTCTCAGTTTCCCAATTTGTCAAATATGTCAGTGGGAGGCTATAAAGCAGATTTTCTAGACAGAGGCAAACTTAGGACTGAGCTGGAGGAAACAAACAGCTTGGGTCCTAGCTACCGCATACCCCTTTGAGCCTTCCCCCCCAAACTAAAAAGGACCATGATGCTGGGGGAACTCATAGGCGCTTATAACTGGAAGAACCACAGAGACCTCTAGACCTTCGGCCATCACTGAAAGAGGAGAGCTGGGCCTAATTTCCCACCAGCTTCATCCACTGGGGGCTCTGAGCTAGAGCAAATGGATTTACGGAAAATAAAGGCGGTCTATGTTTTTCATATATTCAGATCCGGGAACTATGACCCGATGGACAAGGTCTGCACTTTCAGAGAACTCAGTGCCTGGAAATCACGTCTCTCCTCCGACGACAAAGCTCTAATGGGGTTATTTCAGACAGGGGCAGGTGAGCTGAAAAGATATTTTGGGGACAGCCAAGGCTTTGAAGATCTGGCCCCAGCATTAAATCCAGAAGTCTGTGGTTTCTGGGGGGCAATGCAAAGGACCTGAAGGGGAGCGTCTCACCCCTCTGCATCTTGGGTACAGAGCTATGCAAATGTCATTTGGTCCAGGCTAGGGGGTAGAGACTTCAGTGCCAACCTAACTGCTATAATTGGCACCTGTGGCAGTTCTGAAAACTCGTGGGGGACCCAGGTTAGGCATCAGAAGCCAGTTTTACAGTCTCTGGGGCACCTGCCTCCAGCCGATCCCCCTGAGGTCAGAGGTCATGCTGGAATAATGTTCGAAAGGTCCATGTGGGTTGTTCTAACAGGGGAGCAGCCTTGCTCCATTTTATCTGCAAGCACGGAAGCACTAAGTTGTTGCAGCTGAAATTCATGGTGAATTTTAGAAAACTCCAGTGAGCACATCCAAGGAAGGTAGATTGCTCTTTGTGTTTGCTATGGCTTGTCCCTATCAAAGAGTAGATTTGGGTTTTTTGGTTGTTTGGTTTGTTTTCTTTTGAGATGAAGTAGCCCAGATTGGCCTCCAACTCACAATCCTCCTTCCTCGGTCTCCTGAGTGCTGGGATTACAGGTGTGACCACCTCTTTTTGTGGTGGCTTTTTGTTTTAGTTTGCATTTGTTTGTTTGTTTTTGTTGCTACCAGAGTTTGAACTCACCTCAAACTTGCTTAGCTTGCTTCCAGCTGGCATTCTACTATTTGAGCCAGGCCTCCAGCCTTGCTCTTTTTGCTAGTTATTTTGGAGATGAGTCTCTCCAATTTCTGTGCCCTAGCTGACTTTGAACCATGATCCTCTGAATCTGAGTAGCTAGAATTATAGGCATAAGCTACTAGTGCCCAGCTTACAATATAGTTTTTGCCCCCCATTTCCTGGAGTTCATTTCAATAAATATTATATGATCAGAGGCACATAGGTATTGCACCTTTGTGTTCCTCTTCTAAGATTATCCTTCTTTGGTCTCACTGTGAGTGAATTCATGGAACACTGCAGTGTTTAATAAATATGATATGCTTGCCAGTTTAGAAATACTGAGACCCAAGAACAATGAAGGTGTGATGCAATCTTCTGAAATTCCATAGCAAAGTAGCACCCAGACAGAGGGATCTAAGTGTCCTTGGTTTTGGGAGGTGATTTTTTCCTAGATAGTGAAAACTCTCAATAAAATTCCAAACACAATCTTGGCTCTGTTTTCAGATGTTATCACAACATTCCCAAGGCTGAGTAATTTAGAAAGAAACAAAGTTTATGTTAGCCAGCTGAAAATTCCAAAGGTTGAAATGGTAACAATCTAGAACAGGTCTTGGTTCAGCTTCATAGTATAGAGCACCTGCTCCTTTGACTTACAGTAGAAAGTGGAAAGAGACACAGGCGGATATGTCAGAGAGCAAGGGAGTGCCAGGTGTGCTATTTTTTTTTTTAAGGAACTGCTCTCAGCATAGCTCACCCCCACTGGCGGGAACTGCAATAATCTCCTCAGGATGAAGCCCAGTGACCTAATTCCCTCTAAAAGGTCCCCTCAGTTCTGGACACTTGTGCATTGAGAAATTAAGCTTCTTGTGGGCTTTGGTGGGGACAAACCATAGCAAGCACAAAGTGCAATCTTCCCTCTCGAAATGTTGTTTGTGGTGACTGCATTCTTAGAAAATTTGTTACAAAAAATTTTGTTTTAACCTGTAAAAAAAAAAATAAATGGGGCTGGGAATGTGCCTTAGTGGTAGAGTGCTTGCCTAGCATGTATGAAGCCCTGGGTTCCATTCCTCAGTACCACATACACAGAAAAAGCTGGAAATGGTGCTGTGGTTGAAGTGGTAGAGTGTTAGCCTTGAGCAAAAAGAAGCTCAGAGACAGTGCCCAGGCTCTGAGTTCAAGCCCCAAGATTGGCAAACAAGCAAGCAAGCAAACAAACAAAAAAAACCCAAAACCAAAGATTAAAAACAAAAATAATAAATGTACCTCCTGTTTCCAAATAAAATGGAGCAAGATCACACGTTTAAATGCTGACCAACATCTGAGCATCAAGAGGACAAAGACAATCCTTTGTCGTGTGACACTACCGTGGAGGACTCCCACCTGCCAGCATCTCTCCAATCAGCGACAACCTCCCACCTCCAGATTCCCCAAAAGCTCTCTGCCATGGGGGATGAAGGGAAACCATGACTGGGAGAAGCACTAGAGAAGAGTGACAGGGTAGAGGCCCGTAGGAGGGATGAGGTGACACTACCAATGTGGACTGTGTCAGTTCCTAGTGGGAAGTCACGCTCCCTCCTCCACTTTGCTCTCAGGTACTCAGGCATTCCTGTAGTGTTTGTGTCCCCTAGTGGCCGTATGTAAAACTGCAATATAGTCTCTTCCTTTATTTTAGCCAATCATCTACCTGAGTTGAGCGTGACTGTGTTGGTTCTCAGGTCACTATTTGTCAAACCAGCTTTGCTGTTGTTTGTGCTGTTGTTTCTTTGGAACCTTAAGATCTTGTTTCCTCAGCTGATGAGACTCCTGCACTGGACAGAGCTGACAGCTGGCCAGTGCCATCTGGGGAAAGGTCATGTATGGAGCGGAGGCAATGCCCCTCTTCTCCTCCCTTCCTCAAAAGCTCCGAGGATAGAGGAGACCAGTCCAGGTAGGGGAAGAGCAGGGGAGAAGATAAGGAGGTAGTTTCATAGAACTCAAGGTTAGTGTGAGAAAATTTGATTGAGTTTGACCCAGTCCTCACATAGCCTGGGGATGGGGATGCCCTGATTACAGTCTCAGGTCCTAGTTCTTTAGACAGAAATAACACTAGAGCCAGGGAAAGGAGGGCAGCTCCACCCTGACACCCACATACTTCCCTTACCCTCAATTTGCTGGCTTGGGGAGGGTGTCTGCCCCTACAACTTTTATGGGAATGGCTGTCTCATTCAACAGATAGAGGAAAAGGGTCATGTATCTAGTTCTGGTCACCACCACATGACACAGGGTGCCCTTGCCAGAGGGGACTCTTGTCTCTTGGAAAAGCAGCTGTGGTCAGGGGTCAGGGGCTTGGGCACTTTGTACATCAGCCTCAAGACCATAGGATCACTCTGTTCCTTGGCAGAGAGGAAAAATTACTGTCGGATTTTTTGGTCTTCCACTAAGAAGTGGGTTCAGGGACATGATTTGTAGTATTTGATTGTTGCTATTGACTGATGAAAGAAAGTTAAAATATATTTGAAATCCGTCAGCCTTGCATTTCTTACTGGGACCAGACTCACACACTGTTAGCACCCAGGAAGTGAAGACCTTATTTGAGCTTCAGGGTTTACCTCAGATGACAAGCAAAAACACAAGATGGGGCTGCCTTCCCATTACCAGTGTTCCTATTTCCCTGGCTTTGAGGTGACCAAACTGGGGCCACCAGAGAACTAAATGTGGATAAAGAAGCTTCCAGGAGAATGGCTGGGCTGGGGATGAAAAAGTAAGGCCCAGACTCTTCTCAGACACAAGCTTAAAGTTAGAACTCTGGGGGAACTTGATGAAGTCAGTTCCAGATTCTGGACTTGGCTTTCTATTTCAAAGAATGGACATACATGGGTTCTATCAGATGAGACTAGCTTTCAGAGCTGGTAGCTCCACATGAAACATTTGGAAATGCTGCAATCAAGTGGGCTGGTTTCCTTTTTCTGCAGGATTTTTTGGAACTTCTATTATGCCACTGTATATGGTGAATTGCTTCCAGGCATAGAGAATGGGCTGTGGGCCTTTCTTCTCAGGACAGTTTAGTGGGATCTTGCTTCACACACCCTTTCAGGAAAACATAGAAGCAAAGGAGTGGTGGCTACTCTCAAGTCCTGTCCAGCCCTAGTCCAAGGACTAGAGATGGAGCAGGCAACCAAGGTCATAAATCTTTCCCTTGACCCACAGTCCAAGACCTTTGTCTCCATGCTATTTTCTCTCTAGGAGTGTTCTGGCTTCCCGAAGGCCTCCAGATTACCGCTAAAGCCTATCTTATCAGGAGAACCTTCCCTGGTGTCCCCAATCTGCAAGAGCAGTAAGTCCAGTCCCCACCTCCAAGGCTGGTCACTTTTCTGAGCTGCCTTGGATGCCTGGGAAAGTAGACTGTGCTCCTGTGGGGGAGGGGGGCAGAGGAGGCAATACGGGCAGGTCCCTGATGATTAAATACAGGATGCATGTTTTAAAAGTGAAGAAACAAACAGGGAAGCCAGCAGTTGGGAGGATTGTGGTTTGAGGCTAGCCCAGGCAAAAATGTTAAGGAGACTCCATTTCAACTAATATGCCAGGCATAGTGGTAAGCATGTATGGTTCCAGGCGGTAAGAGTGCCTCCCAGAGCAATTGAGGGCGCACGGAGAAGGGACGGAGGGAGTAAAAGTTCCTCGGGTTTCATGACCCAGAGTTGACTCACTGCTGGCCTTTGTGCCCTACTAAACTTTTCTCCTCAGGCAAACAGGCCTAGTGGGGGAGTGGAACACAAAAATAAAGCATTGCTCCCACTATTGACAGAACACTCTCTTTTCTTTACACTGAACGATCTGCCTAGGCCTGTCCAACCTCACGCTCCATCCACATCCTGACAGATGAGGGGTGTGGGGGGGATGCTCAGGCCCCAGGTGAAGGGGGTGCTGACACCCTGGCTGCTCGCCGATCCTTCGCTTGGTCCGGCGTTGTGCACGAGTTCATTCCCGCCAGGGCTTCCCAGGATGGGTGGGGAGACATTTACCAGACTCTCGCGGTTTCCTGGAGAGCCACTGTTTCATTAGGTGGCACCGGCGGCCACTCCAAGACCAACCTAGCTGACACCGCGGTTTTCCTGGGCGGGAGCCTCCCTGGCACGAGCTGGCCCGGCAGCACCCCCTGTCGGCCACCTCCCGCAGCTGCAGGTTGGAGCACAGCGAGGAGCGTGCTCCTGCAGGGCTGTGAGACATCTCTTTCCACACCAAATTTCCAAGGCTGCTTTTCTGCTCCTTTTCCAAACCTACTTTCACGAAAGGATATGAGTCATTTGCGAGTTGGAGTGTAAATGGCAACCACAGAGCCCACACAAAAGTGCCTTCCTTCCAACTAGTTTTACATAGGCTCAGAGAAGTTGATTGGCCCAGGATCACCTCCATGTGATGGAAAGTTCTGGGCCTTCCAGTGAATGAGGCTTGAATGGGATGAATGTGTGATGGGGTTGGTATGGGGTGTGATTTTTGCTGCCACAGCCCAGATCACCACAGCTGTGCCCTGTGGTAGGTCAAAGAGGTTGCTGTGTATTTGAAAAAGCCACACAGAAGCTCAGAAACTCAGATCATATTTCCCCGAAAGACCTGCTTGGGGTTCAAAGTCAGCCTGGGCAGGAAAATCTGTGAAACTCTTATCTCCAATTACCCAGCAAAAAGCCAGAAGTGGAGCTATGGATCCAAGTGATAAGAGAGCTAGTCTTGAGTGAGAAAGCTAAGGGACAGCACCCATGCTCTGAGTTCAAGTTCCAGTACCATTACTACTATTACTACTACTACCACCACCACCAAAAAGGAGAACATTGGCTCTGTCCTCTAGAATATTAGAGCACAACCACTTTGGAATACAATCATCTGTATGTATGTCTCCTGGCAATCCATTGACAGGGTGCTCTGAAAACGGAGCGTAGACAGACTTGCATTTCCTCAACATGCCCAGAACCTTTTTTATTTTTTGGCAGTACTGAGATGTGAACTCAAGGCTATGCACTTGCTAGGTCAGTACTCTAATCACTTGAGCCACACCTCTAGCCCCCAAGCTTTTGCTACTAGCACAGCATCAATGCTTGATAATACACCCTGAACCTGAGGCTCTGCAGGGAAGGAAGGGGGCCATGTGTGAGTATGTGTGTGTGCACTCATGTATGTGCATAGATGCATGCACATTCAATATCAGAGAGGATGATGTCAGGAAAAGTCAT
Organism: Dipodomys ordii; assembly: GCF_000151885.1. NCBI lineage: Eukaryota > Metazoa > Chordata > Mammalia > Rodentia > Heteromyidae > Dipodomys > Dipodomys ordii. The sequence goes on from NW_012267234.1 coordinate 6,672,950, forward strand.
TTGGTTGGCTAAAAGGTAATAAGTTACTTGATTTGGACTGGCACAGGCCCCTGGGGGCAATTGTCTCCAGGCACAGATGAACTCAGATTAGTGTCCTAGGCAGCAAGGATCGCAGAGAACCTCTGCAAAGCAAACTCTTCTGCTTATTGGCAAATAACAAATTTTCCCAGATTATCAGACAAGAAGTTGCAGTTTTGAGAGACAGAAACTGGCTCCTACCATCTCAGGTTCTCCTGCCACAACCTTGTCCTTCCTGACATTCCATGGAAAATCTTGTCTGCATAGCTAAGGAAGCTGGAGACTTTGCTAGAATCACCAAAGAAATACATCTCCTTACCTCAATCACTTCTTAACTTGTTAAAGTATGCTTTGCCAATTTCTGCCAGGTGGAGTAATATATGGCTATTGTTGAAATGCAAAATATTCAACTTTGCCTCTTTCAAATAACTTGAAGGTAATGGGATGAGTGGATTAAAGATATCCCCCACGGGCTGGGAATGTGGTTTAGTGGTAGAGTGCTTACCTAGTATGTATGAATCCCTAGGTTCAATTCCTCAGTACCACATTCACAGAAAAAGCTGGAAGTGGTGCTGTTGCTCAAGTGGTAGAGTGATAGCTTTGAGCAAAAGAAACTCAGGGATAGTGCCTAGGCCCTGAGTTCAAGCGCCAGGCCGGCCAAAAAAAAAAAAAGATATGGCCCAATTTACATTCTCACCTGCTGAGATGAAATTATCACCCCCCTCAACATTAGAAATCTGCATCCTATTTTAATATTTTTCAGGTTGCTTGACAAGAATCAACTATTCATTTTTATTTATTTATTATTTTTATTTTTTATTGGTTGTGGGGTTTGAACTCTGAGCTTGGGTGCTGTCCCTAAGCCACTTTGTGCTCAAGGCTAGTGTTCTACCACTTGAGCCACAGTGCCACTTCCAGGTTTTTGAATGATTAATTGGAGATAAAGAGTCTCTGGGCAACTTTTCTGCAGCTGGCTTTGAACTGTTATCCTCAGATCCCAGCCTCCTGTGTAGCTAGGATTACAGATGTGAGCCACCGGAGGCTGGACTCCAAAAATGCCAATTGAGCTGTATTTTCCCTTTCTCAAAGGAAGGTAAGTACTTGTTCTTTATTCATTTCTTTTTTTGTGCCAGTACTCTGGCTTGAACTCAGAGACGCGTACTCTCCCTTGGGTTTTTCTCTCCAGACTGGTGATAGACCCCTTAAACCACACTTCTACTTTTGGCTTTTTACTAGTTAATTGGAGATAGAATCTCATAGACTTTTTTGCCTGGGTTTGCATTGAGTCAAGATCTTCAGATTTCAGCCTTCTGAGTAGGTCGGATTACAGGCCTGAGCCACCAGCACCCAGCCTTCATTTATTTCTTATAAGCCCTTGGGAAAGGAAGCCTTGAGAGACAGACCATATTCAGGAGGGGCTGGAGATTATGTGTAGAGTGAATAAGCTGTTGTAGCTGTTAAGAGAGAAAATTCCAGAGCACTATATCCTCACAGGTGCATTTTTACTTTGGAAGCGGGGGTGGGGGGGTGGGGGGATATGGTGATGTACAGAAACTCTATAGTTCCAGAACTTAGAATGATGTGATTTTTTTCCTCAGGAACATGGTAAAGACCATCTGTGTGTCTCCAGGAGTCTTCCCAGGACCTGCCATGTTGTAGGTACTCCCGAACACCTGCAAATTGAACAGTTAAACTCTCTTGCTTCTTGTTGTAAAGCATCACCCTCTATGGACAGTTAAACTCTCTTGCTTCTTGTTGTAAAGCATCACCCTCTATCACCTCAAGTGAGCTATTGGCACCAAAGTAACAACAAAAGGGTGTGTTTCCCAGCTCTCACACCTATTTATTTAGTACTAGGAGTTATTTTTTATATGGATCGGAACCAACCCCCTCAATGTTCCAGAAGTGAGAATATCGCAAATCCTGATTTAGAACTTCCAGAAAAGACTAAGGGTGAGCAACAGTATAAATACCATCCAGGGCAAGGCTGACAAGCCTTTTACTGTACTGCAGGCACATCCTTGGAAACAGGGTGGCTAGGGTCTCCAGGTAAGGTAGTGTCTTCCTTTTAGGAGACCCCATTTTCAGGGCTTGCTGTAAGTGGCCTCTTCTGATTATCTTTCCTTTTTCTGTGCCTCCAAAGAACTCTGTTTGACCTACCAGTTAGAAGAGTTCAACTAGAATGGCTAATTAGGGAGGAGGTGAGGATTGGACTCACACAATGTTAAGATCAGGGACTAAAGGAAGGCTTGATACTCTTAGTTCTCTATCTTGTGGGAGTTTATCTTATCTGGGAGTTCATCGCAGTGATTAATTAGTAGGCAGGCAAGGCAGACCTTTCTGCAGGAATCTAAGTTTTAGCAGGGTCAGACTGGTTGCTCAGTAGGGGTAGAGTGGTTTAAAAGGAGGCGAATGCCCGAGGCAAATGGAAGCATCAAGATAACCTTTAGTTCTGTCTTGGGTCTCTAAGCAGCTAGTGGAGCCATTGAGGGCTTCAAGAGGAGAAGAGCAGGTTTGGCGAGAAAATAAGGTCAAGATAAGTTATGCTTGAGACACTCCTGGGGCCCCCAGGACAACTGTCCTGGTGTCTGGATGTCCTAAAATGTGGGACTTAGAAGTAAGGCCTGGAGAGCTCTACGTAGGAATGGAGTTTTAAAGAATTGAAGAGGCCTCCAAGTTCGACGTGCAGAGGGGGAGGGCAGAGGGGAAATCTCGTAATGGTTGGAGGGCGTCAGGCACGTGATTGTGGGTCGGGTGACCAGACGCTTTAATACTATCAGAATTAGGGCGGGTAAGGTGAGGGGTGGTGCTTGGTCCCTGCCCGCCTTGCGGCCTTTCCTCTTGTCCTCTTCATCTATTGGGTAACATTGCTGTCTTTCGAGGACACGCCTTCGCAGGCCAACCAATCAGAAGTGGCGGGAGGGCACTTTCTTCAGGAGCTGGTTCCCGACTCTCACTCAGCCTGTTCAGGGAAGTAGGACCCGGGAGTAGCAGCCCGCCGCCTCTGCGTTGTGCGCAGGCGCTGCTGAGTCGAGGGCCAGGGACCGGGTGCCGAGCTGGTGAGAAGGGGACGGAGGTCCCAGGTAAGCAAGGGGATGGATGAACGATGGGACGGGGATTCCTCCTCCACTACCGGGCTCCCGGGGCCCCTAGCTCTTTCCGGCGCGCGCACCCGCTCAGGTGATGGGGCGGAGGGGAGCAGCGGAGCGGAGGGGAGGTGAGGTGAGTTGGAGGGCGGGACCAGTTCGGGGCCGGTCACGGTCACGCCACTCGCGCGCGCGCGCCGCAGTCACAGTCACGCCACTCGCGCGTGCGCGCCACGTGGGTCCGGGGTCGGGCGGGGGCGCGCTGCGGAGCGGCGGGGACGCGCTTTAGCCGCGCAGCACCGGGTGGGTTCGGCGTCCGTCTTCTCCCGCGGGAAGCCGAGGCGCAGAGACACCTCCCCGGTGGGTTGACTCGGGAGTACCTCTCTGGGCTCTGGCCGCTGGGGGCTGCAGGGAGGTCGGGTTTTCTGGACCACAGAACCCGCTCACTTATCTTCGAGGTTGTGGGCCCCGAGACTCGAACTGGTTTCTTTAGGGAACCGAGATGGTTTGAGAGGTCGCCGCGCATCATCGCCTGCCATCGCTGCCAGGCCCAGGAGTGTCCCGAGCCCTCTGTGTCCCGGACTGACCTCTTGGGTCAGGAGGGTGGGTGGAGAGGGGACGATTCTCAACGTTGGGTGCTCTCCAGAGTCCAGAGAGTAACTTGGGCAGGGCAGGATGCGTAAATGAAATCTCCCAAACACGGAGGAAATGAGCCGTCCCCTCCCCAGAGAATGGGTTTCCCTGCTTTCCCCAGAAAAAATAGGTATCAGCAAACTTACATTTATGCCTTTATGGAAACAGATGTGAAACTTTTGGGAAATTAATGAGTTAATACCCCTTGACCTACTGGCTGATTCCTCCTTTGGAAAATATGCAGAATAAAATCTAAGTGAGGAAAAGGTTACGGCATAAGGCTATGTAGTTTGGTGTTTTGGTCTCTCGGGTGTTGTTTCATTTCTTTGGTGGTACCAGGGTTCAAACTCAAGGCTTTGCAGCTGCCAGCCACGTTCTCTATCCCTTGGATTAAGCCCCTAGGCCCACCCCACCCCCTTTTGTCTTTCCTAGCTTATGGCCTGGACTGCAATCCTCCCATTTATGCTTTCCCAGTAATTGAGATGAAAGGCTCCCAGTATTGTGCCTAGCGTTTTATTGGTTGGGATAGGGGAGTGGGTCTCAGATTTTTGTGCCATGTTAGCCTCAAATGATGATCCAGCAGCTAGGCTCTGCAGTTGGGTATTTAAAAAATACATTAAAGCTGGGGGCTAGTGGATCACACCTGTAAAACTAGTTGCTCAGGAGGCTGAGATCTGAGGATCATGATTCAAAGCCAGATATCCAGGGCAGGAAAGTTCAGCAAGAGACTCACTGTCTCTCCCCCCACCCTCTCTCTGTCTTTTAAACCAGTCCTGGGGCTTGAATCCAGGGCCTGGGCACTGTTCCTGAGCTTCTTTTGCTAAAGGCTAGCCCTTTACCACTTGAGCCACCACACCACTTCCAGCTTTTTTTTGTGTGTATGTGGTACTGAGGAATCAAACCCAGGGCTTCATGCATGCTAGGCAAGCACTTTACCACTGAGCCACATTCCCAGCCCTCAGTGAGACTCTTATCTCCAATTACACCACCAAATAAGTAGAAAGTAGAGATATGACTCATATGGAAAAGCACTAGCCTTGTGGGAAAAAGCTAAGAGCATCCAGGCTCTGAGTTCAGGCCCCAAATATCTGCACATAAACAAAATAGTAGGTTAGTGGAAACAACCTCCAAATTTTCAGCAATAGTGAACAGATAAGTAAAGTGTGATTACTTATGCCAAAATGGTATATAGTGTGTCCATTAAATAAAAAAAATTACTAACAGGAATGCAGGATTCAGAGATACCACATAAAAAATATGTTCAGAACTACTTGATGAATATCTACTTAATGACAAAAACAATAAGTACCTTTTTTTTTTGAAGAAAAGGTTGTGTGTGTGTGTGTGTGTATGAATGTTGGTTGTGGGGCTTTACTCTGGGCCTAAGTGCTGTCCCTGAGCTCTTCAGCTCACGGTGAGTGCTTTACCACTTGAGCCACAGTGCCACTTCCACTTGCCGTTTTCTGGTGGTTTATTGGAGATAAGAGTTTCACTTTCCTGCCTGGGCTGGCTTTTTTTCCTCAGATCTCAGCAACCTGAGTAGATAGGATTATAAGTATGAACCACCAGCACCCAGCAGGTCATATTTTAATAAACCGTTCTTAGACTACTAATATTCAAATTCCACTAGTGAATAATGGGAGTTCAGACTAATGAAGCAGTGTTCTGATGCTAGACAGCTAGGGTCACACTCATGTGCCTTTAGGCATCCGAACATACCACATTTAACCAGTACTGGGAACCAGGGCTGGATACTGGAGAACATGTGATAAGGCAGCTACAGTTCCTTAATTCATGCTGTGTACAGATTAGCAGGGAAACGGATATCTAAATGAGCATTTCTAGTCTGCTAGAGAGATTGTGACACAGAAACTGGCCACTAGGCTCTGGCATAAGAAAGGATTTTGGAAGGAGAGTAACAAGAACCATAGGCCACTTGGGAGGAAGGAACAATACCATCAGTGGCTCTATAAAAGTAGAATATAGGGGCTGGGAAGGTGGCTCAGTGGTAGAGTGCTTGCCTTGCATGCATGAGACCCTGGGTTCGATTCCTCAGCACCACATAAGCAGAAAAAGCCGGAAGTGGCGCTTTGGCTCAAATAGTAGGGCGCCAGCCTTGAGTTGAAGAGCTGAGGGACAGTGCTCAGGCCCAGAGTTCAGGCCCCATGACCAACAACAACAACAAAAAAAGTAGAATATATAAAAACCTGATTAACCTCTTCCTTATTTTGCAGGCTTAAAAACAAAAACAAAAACAGAAACCTCTACTTGCTGGGCTAGTTTCAGAATGTCAAGTACTGTGTCTTGGGTCTTTCATTCTGCCAGGAACCGAATTGCCACTTTACAAGGGGGCAGACGCTTATATTCAAGGAGTGTCACAAATGGGAATCAATTGAAATGGAGACTCCTTTGCCAGGCAACTCCTTCTCTGAAAAGCAGATCCCTTTGTAATAGCTTCCCTCTACAAAAAGCCTACCGGCACACATCAACAGAGGAAGAGGATTTCCACCTGCAGCTCAGTCCCGAGCAGGTAAATGAAGTGCTTCGAGCTGGTGAGTCAGCCCACAAGATTGATTTGGTCAGTGGAGTCCCAAATTCCGTGCTGCATTTTGAGAGCAACCAGCTGGCTGCCAATTCCCCAGTGGAGGACCGGCAAGGTGTTGCTTCCTGTCTGCAGACCAATGGGCTCATGTTCGGCATCTTTGATGGACACGGTGGTCATGCGTGTGCTCAAGCAGTGAGTGAGAGACTCTTTTACTACATGGCAGTGTCCCTGATGTCCCACCAGACGTTGGAGCAGATGGAGGAAGCGATGGAGAATATGAAACCCCTGCTGCCAATCCTGCAGTGGCTCAAGCACCCAGGGGACAGTATCTACAAGGATGTCACATCAGTGCATCTGGACCACCTCCGTGTCTATTGGCAGGAACTGCTTGACCTGCACATGGAGATGGGGCTGAGCATTGAGGAAGCGCTGATGCACTCCTTCCAGAGACTGGATTCTGACATCTCCCTGGAAGTTCAGGCCCCACTGGAAGATGATGTGGCAAAGAACCTGTTACTCCAAGTGGCTTTCTCTGGGGCAACAGCTTGCATGGCCCATATCAATGGAGTTCACTTGCATGTGGCAAATGCTGGTGACTGCCGGGCCATCCTTGGCGTCCAAGAAGACAATGGCAGATGGACTTGTTTACCGCTCACTCGTGACCACAATGCCTGGAATCAGGCCGAACTGTCCCGACTTAAGAGGGAACACCCTGAGTCAGAGGACAGGACACTTATCATGGATGACAGACTACTGGGTGTCCTCATACCCTGCAGGGCCTTTGGCGATGTGCAGCTGAAGTGGAGTAAAGAACTACAACGCAGTGTCTTAGAGAGGGGCTTTGACACAGAGGCCCTCAACATCTACCAGTTCACCCCACCCTACTATTATACTCCACCCTACCTGACTGCCAAGCCTGAGGTTACATACCACAGGCTGAGGCCTCAGGATAAGTTCCTCGTGCTGGCTTCAGATGGCCTATGGGACATGCTGGGCAACGAGGACGTGCTGAGACTTGTGGCGGGGCACCTATCCAAGGCGGATCACCACAAGCCAGACCTGGCCCAGAGACCCACCAACCTAGGGCTCATGCAGAGTCTGCTGCTGCAAAGAAAAGCCAGTGGGCTCCACACGGCTGACCAGAATGCAGCTACACATCTGATCAGACATGCCATTGGGAGCAACGAGTATGGGGAGATGGAGCCCGAGCGGCTGGCTGCAATGCTGACGTTGCCAGAAGACCTAGCCAGGATGTACAGGGATGATATCACTGTCACTGTGGTCTATTTTAACTCAGACTCAATTGATGCCTATTATAAGGGGGGTTAAGAGTCTCCTGTTCTATTGCCAAGGCTAAGGCTCATTAAAATATTTTCACGTGCTCTTAAATGAGCTATTCAGACCTTTACTGTTCAACAAACACTCAGATGTACCTTGTTGAATAATTGACTAACATGAGAAGGAAAAAAGAGTCAGCCTAGACTTAAAAACATTAGCAATGATTTTATGTCCCTGCTGGTGCCAGTCAGAGCGTCTATGCAGAGAGAACAGAGAATAAAGACCATAGAATTGGCTTGTACACAGTACTTAGATATTTTTAAACTATGTTATCCTGAGTGTTCAAAGGACAACATTTAATCATGATTCTGAAAATAAAGAATCCGAGAATCTTCTGAGATCTAATGGTAAAATCTTCAGGCTTGGTAATTCTGACTTCAGTCATATATTTTTAGGTTATGAAGTTTTTTGTTTTTTGTTTCATTTTGTTTTTTTTAATCATTAAAGCCTAGATTTACAAAGTGCACTACAGGACACTTTTCTATGCAATATTTTAACATTTTAAAAATGATTATTCTTATGATGATATTCTGTAATACTTCATTCTAGTTCTGTTTTAGTTTATTTTAAAACAGCATCTTCAAACCAAGTAGGCCTACTGTAAGCACATTAGAGACTGTTTGTTTTGTTCTGTAGCTGACAGAGAGGGTCTAGACCTCTGGCCTAGCCTAATTAACTTATGCAGCAATTAGTCTCACTATGGAGTCCCAGCCCTGAACCTTTGAGCCATACTAGGGGGTAATTTCTGTCAAGTCCTAAACTTCTGTCTTTTATTAGTGTGACACCTGCTCCTTAACTTAGCCTCATAGTAGTTAGACCTTCTGGTTATGTATTTCAAACATTTATGTTAATTCCATCTGACATACTCCTTCGGCGTAGCCTGATTTCATCCTGTGTTTGATAGGAAGAGTTTTTTCACCTGTTCCCTTTTCAAACGGCTGCAGGAAAGAACACAATGCAGTCACATGGTAATTATGTCTGACATTTAAGGCAAGATGAGTTTATGTAGAGGTTTGGGTACTTGGGATTGGGGCCTGAATCTAGAGAGGTGAAAATAGGAAGGGCCTAAGGAGCAGCCAAGGCTGTCTGTCTGCTTCCTGTGAGGCAGTGGGGAGAAGGGAGGAGGGACGCTTATCAGATGGGACACCTGCCCCTGACGGTTATAAATCACCATTACGAATCCTCAGGAATTAGACCATATTTAGTATAGGAGTTGAGCAAAATAAAAACCTTGTGGTTTCCATGGGCAGCAGAGTTCTTTTGTATTTACTTAGAAATTAACCCACATGGATCCTTTTTGGGAGATAAATTTCCTCTTCTGGTGGGTGGCTGTAGCATTTAAATAACGGAAATGTGTATCTAAATGGAAACACAAATATTATTTTTAAAGTATTAATTCACAAAACCCGCATCAGAACTCTTCAGTGTGGTCCAACTACGTTAGTTGATCCCTTGCCTTCTCTAGCCCCCTCATGGAAAAGAAAAGCAAATAACTAGGGTTAACATCCTCATTTTTGTCTGTGTCTCAGCTAACATTCTGCCAAGATTTGGACTATGTCTGTCTTGGGGACATGTCTCTGTACATATATATATTTTTTTGTAACTGTATTTTTTTTTTGTCTTTTTTGGTACTGGGGATCGAACCCAGGACGTTGCACTTGCTAGGCAAGCGCTTTGCCACTGAGCTACATCCCAGCCCTCTGTATATTTTCTACTTATCTCTAGTGATATGGCTTTATATGAGGAGATAAGCTCTTTGGGGGTACTTAAGACTTGGTTGTTTTTGTTGTTGTTGTTGCTTTTTTTTTTTTTAAGTTCTGAAGTTATTATGGTTCTTTCTGGTCTCTAAGACATTAATGCAAAAATAAATGTGAATCACAGCCAGCTGTGATAATGTATGCCTGTAATCCTAGCTATTTAGGAAGCAGAGGCAGGAAGATCACAAGTTGGAGGCCAGGTAGGGGCAAAATTTTATCTCAAAACAAAAGAGTATGTCTCAAGTGGTAGAGTACTTACCTAGCAAGCCATGGGCTCAATGTCCAGCACCATGAAAAAAAAAAAGAAAAAAAGAAAAGGTAAGAAAGTGAATCACTAGCAAATAGATTTGTTGCTCAGACCAAGGACTCCACTTGTCTAGCATTTTCTTTGCCCTTGTTTTTCCATGCAGCTAAACCCTAGAGCCTTACTGGCACACGTGGTGTCTGAATCCCACTTTAGAGCCTGGCAGAGATCATAAATATATCTGATTCAGTTATTTGTGAGGCAGTTGATAGAACACAGACTTCCACTTGTGTCTCTAAGCATGTCTGTGTTTTTTCTCTGCCTAATAGATTTCCTGAGTTTTAGCTGATATATTGAGAGAGAAGAAAGGCTGACTTATTATCTGCCTTCCTCCCTTCTTTCCCCTCCCCCTCATACACATGCACTGTGAACTCTCAGCTCTTCCCTAAGCAAGCTCCAGGGAACACGGCCTGGTTAAACTCCAGTGTGCTTTGTCTCCCTGGCCACAGTACTTGGCAGTGCCCTTTCTGAAGCCAGTTGGCTTCTGCTTAAGGACACCGCTGGATAGGAGGCCAGTGGTGCTTGTCACTTCCTTCAAAACACTTGTATATATAGCACGTTTTATACAGAAATGCCAATTTTCAGGCTTTGAAATTTTAAATTTAAACAATGAGGTTGACCATTTACTATTTTAGATGTAATATGAAGCGAGTATGCTTTGGTGCTTAAAATTGAATATTTATGATTTTAGGTAAACGATAATCCTGGTATAATTTAGATATTTTATGTTTAAATAGTATATAGTGCTACTGATTTTTGGAAATTAGTCTATGGAGAAGGTGGTAGTTCTAAATTTAAATTAGTATGCTTTATCAAATTACTAAGATTCAGTTTTTGAGATGTTTGTAATACTAAAGTTAATTTATTATAATGGAAATGTAAGCTTTGGATATTTTAATATATAAACATTGTTTCCCAGGAGTACATTTGGTCTTAGAACTTCAGTACTAAGTACACTGGGCAAAACTCAGTTGAGATACAATTGAGTTGGTATCTTGTAAATATTTGTGAAATATAAACAACTTAAACTTGAGTTAAGAAAGAGATTAATTATGTGGAACAACAAAAAAGGATTCAGAGTCAAGAGCTAGCTACTCAGGAGGCTGAGATCTGAGGATTGTGATTTGAAGCTAGCCCATGTAAGAGAGTTCATGCGATTCTTTACTGAAAAGCTAGAAGTGGAGCTGTACTTAGAGGTAGAGTTCAAGCCTTGAGTGAAAAAGCTAAGAGCCTGTGCCCAGGCCCTGACTTCAAGCTCCAGTACTTGCACCAAATAGGAAAAAAAAAAGCATTTGGTGTGAATCTGGCTTGATTTGTATCCATCAGTCCTTGGTGACCATTCTTAATCTAACAGCCCTTGGGGAGTGATAACTTCTCAGGTTAAACCAGAATATCTTGGAATGGAGCCATCTTCATTTCATCATAAAGTGGTTCTCATTGGCTTTTGACATGTGACTGTCATGGCAGGAAAGCTCCGCTGTTGCCTTGGATTTGTTGGGTGAAGGCTTGCGACATAAACTGTCAAATGCATGGCCTGAGAGGAGCTAAGTTTGGGCCACTTTAGTCATCTCTTGAACCACCTGAGGCTTCGAACTTTCGTTTTCCTGCTTTTGATGTCTAACTTACGTCCTGGAAAATATTGATCAACCAATCATGTTCTTTAGCAATCACTGGCATTTGTATTTTAAGCTGTTATTCATGTTTGTATTTGACACTGATTTCTTTGAACGCTAGAGATATTTAAGTTAAAGCTTGTAAATAAAAGAGGCAAAATGAACTTTGGTTTATCTTTGACTTGAATACTAATTTTTAAGCCGTTAGGATACTACATCACACTGCCTTTTCTTTCACAGTCTTTATCCAGCTAAAGATTTCTTGGCTATTTGAGTCAACCCAAAGTTAGGTATGGTAGTTTCATGCTTGTGATTCCAGCACTTAAGAGGCTGAGCTGACAGGATCTGGAGTTGGAGGCCAGCTTGGACTATACAGTGAGATGATATCTCAAAAAAAAAAAACAACCCAAACACACACACACACACACACACACACAAACCCAAAAATTCACCTAAAAGAGAAGCAGTCTGGTGCTCCCCAAATATTTGGTAGCTGCTGACACACAGGAAGTCCTTAGTTATGTGGAGACCTGAAAAGGAAGTGAAGACTTTGGTTTTGAGTGTCTACAGGCTCAGGGCAAGATTTCCTGCAGTTTTGTGACTTCATTTTGCTCTTCAAATCAGTTGTAAATCCAGCTTTTTTGTGTTAACAGTAAGTGCACAACCAGCTTTGGGAAGATGGTTCACATAGCTACCTTGATGGAACTGAAGCTCTCACTCCATCCTACCCCACTGACTACACTGTACCTTATGCCTAGAGTGTTAGCTCTTGGTGTAAGGACTGCTCCAGGGGTTCCTTATCAGAATACAGATTCAAGTAATCATTAATGCCTTAGTGTTTTTTGGATTGACATAATTGTACATATTTATGAGGTTAATATATATGCTGTGTAAGGATTACATTGGGGCAATTTGTATAACAACATTTTATTGCTTTTCGTTTTGTTTTTGGTCAGCCGTAGGGCCTGAACTCTGGATCTGGGTGCTGTCTCTCAGCTCTTCAGCTCAAAGCTAGCACTCTACCACTTGAGCCACAGTGCCACTTCTGGCTTTTTCTGCTTATGTGGTGTTGAGGAATCGAACCCAGGGCTTTCTGCATGCAAAGCAAGTACTATTGCTTTTTGAGCAGACTTGAGGAAGGGTGTATTGGGGGGTCTGATAAAAATAACAAGGAGCTGTTGTTCCCCTTTTTAACATGATGAAGCAGGTTTAGGCTGAAAAAATTTAGAAGCCCAAGAGATCACAGTGGGGCTGGGATTTCAACCAAATTCAACGTATTATCTCAATACTGGGATGTCAGAAAGGAATAACAATGCATGGAATCTTTTTGCAGTTTTGGCCCAGGCTGGAAGGTAGAGGAGGAAAGGTTGGCCGTGCTGAAAGGAGGCTAGAAAACTTTATTTATTTATTTATTTATTTATTTTTTGCGGTCATGGGGCTTGAACTCTGGGCCTGTTCCTGAGCTCTTCAGCTCAAGGATAGTGCTCAACCACTTGAGCCACAGCACCACCTCCAGTTTTCTGGTGGCTAATTGTAGATAAGAGTCTCCCAGACTTTCCTGCCTGGGCTGGTTTTGAACCATGATCCTCAGATCTCAGCCTCTTGAGTAGCTAGGTGTGAGCTACCGGTGCTGGGCCTAGAAGACTTTTTTCTTGTCATTACTGAGACTAAAGTAAACTTTTGTTAACTCTTGATGTTGTTTTGGCTGTTAGGAGTCAGCTGACATATACTCAACATATTTTCATGTTCTACCCATCATTTTGGAACATGATAAAAATAGAGGGAATTATAAAAGTAATTATTTTTAAAGTTGAGCTGTTTGAGCTCTTTAACCCGAAAAAAAAGTGTGTGTGTGTGTGTATGTGTATGTGTGTGTGTGCGTGTGTGTGTGGTACTAGAACTTGAACTCTGGGCCTAGATGTTATCCCTGTGCTAGTGTTAGTGCTAATGCTAGTGTTAAATGCTAGTGCTACTGTTCTACCACTTGAACCACAGCTCTACTTACAACTTTTTATGATTAACTGGAAATAAGAGTCTCATGCACTTTCTTGCCCAGGCTGGCTTTGAAACTCCATCCTCAGATCTCAGCTCCTGAGTAGCTAGGATTACAGGCATGAATGAACCATCAGCACCTGGCTAATTATTTTCTGAGACAGGATCTCCCTATATAGCCCAGGTGGGGCCAGAGCTTGAGATCCTCTTGCCTTAGCCTTCTAAATGCTGGGATTACAGCATTGCTGGAAAAAAATGGCAGATTTAGGCTATACTTTTTAATCTCTAGAATTTTTATTTCATTTTACGTAATACTTTCAAATACCTTTAATTGTCCCCAGTCCGATGACCCTCTGAACTGTATGTACATAGGTGGCCAGCACTCCAGGTGGCTCCCTCTGGAATAGGTGACTTATTGGTGGGTCTAAGCCATATTGGGCCTGACCAAGCACTCTTGATCTGGGAAATGAACTGGTTAGGGCAGCAAGGTGAAGAGTCCAGGGTTCCTCTTCTGACTTTCACTCTCAAGGAAATAAGCAGCCTAGGCCTAGGCTCTGTCCTTGAGCCTCTCTGTGCTCAAGTCTAGAGCTCTACCACTTGAGCCACAGCACCACTTCTGGATTTTTCTTTTTCTTTTTTAAAAAAAGATTTTTTAGAATTCAATATTATTTATTCACAATTTTAAACTAAAGTCAAGGCTATTTATCTTCTGTTGTACTTCTGGCTTTTTCTGTGTATGTGGTACTGAGGAATCGAACCCAGGCTTTCATGAATGCTAGGCAAGCACTCTACCACGAAGTCACATTCCCAGCCCAACCTATACCTGTTCTTACCTCTTGGCAGCAGACAGCCAGAGGAATGTGTGCCTCTTGCAAACCTTGCATGGCCAGGGGCAGTCATGTGACGACCCATCTGGCTAGGGGCTGAGAGGCTTTTGACACTGGCCATGTGGGGACTGGTAAGGGCCAGTCCAGGGAAGGAAGCCTGTGGATTGAAGCTCAAAATCCAGTCCAGTGTCTGGGGCCAAGGCTCCAGGGGAGGTTGGAGATGAGGAAGGCAGTGAGGGTGGAGGGAGACTGGGCCAAATGTGGCTCGGTAGGCAAGTAACCTCCAGGGATGAAAAATTGACCATGCCCTGGCCTCAGGAAAGACCATGGGGTGTGACTTGCTCTTTATCAGCCTGGAAGTGTAGTAGGGGTGGAGTAGAGTGTCCTGCCTCTACCTCCACCCACTTTCCTATGGGGTTACTGCCAGGTCTGTTGGCCTTTGTCCTTGGTAGTCTCCACCCCAGTCCCCACAGCCTCAGTCTTGGCCCAGGGACTCACAGGCTCATTGTGGAATGAGAGAAAGGACAGATGGAAGGACAGATAGAAGAGGAACCAGACAAAGAGAGGGAGACCAGAGAATTAGGAAGAAAACAGTAAGTGTGGGGAACAAAGAATCCTAGAGAGTTGGCTGAGAGGATGGAGTGCCAGAAAATGAACACTTAGCTACAAAGGAATCACTACAGTGGAGCTTTGCTGACCCACCCTGGGGCTTAGGCATCCAGGGAAGGAGGAGCTGAGTGTCTTCTACCTGACGTCTTGATGATTGTCTTGATGATTAAATCCTCAGTGTGATGTGGTGGAATGTGAGAACCAGAGGCTGCCTCTAGATGTCACCATCTGGCCATACAGGTGTCAGCTGCAGTTGGACTGGCAGGAGAATGTCTCTGGAGGCCCAGCCTGCATCTGAACAGGGTCTCCCTGAGACTACAGCCAGAAACAATCCTCAGGAAGCCTCATGGCATCTTTGGGGCTGGGAATAAGGAGGTGGAGGACCTCTGCATTGTGCTCACTCGGTCCTGTTTTGTGGGGAAGGGGTTTCTGGGTCCTACCTTGAACAATCTCCCCCAAGGAAACTGTTTTCCTCTGATCTATCCTCCCTATTTTATTCCCTGCAGTCTGTTCCCATTACCACTCTCATAGTAGCCCTGGGGTCCAGTCCCTCCTGCCCAACCTCCCAGCTCCCCAAATGGTCAAAACCACCTTTATCCTCCCCTGACTCCAAATGATAGCGACCTTCCAGATAGTTCCACCAGCCAGACAGCCATCCAGTCTGACCATGTTACGCTTCTGCTCGGAACCCCTCCAGGCTCCCTATCACACTTGGTGTGAGAGCTCAGACTTCTCTTTAGACTAGCCTCTGATCTCCTCTCCCCCCGCCCAGGTTTGTGGGTCCCATAGCTCATGTTCCTCGAATGTACCAAGCCTTTGGCCTTGCTGGTCCTCTAGCTGAAACACCTGTTGTGCTGTCCTTCATCTCTTGGCTTATTCAGCTTATTCGGATTGACTCTGCTGAAGTATCACTCACGTTGGAAGACGCTCTGATTTTCTAGGCCTTCTCCCATTGCACTGAGAACCCTATAACCGCTCCCTACGTGTCTCCTGCCTGTTTTCTTAGCAGCATCAGGTGCCTTATTTGACTTGCCCATGGGTCTCTAGGGATCAGCCCGCTGCCTGACTTAAAGTAGGCATACAATATATGCATTGAAAATGTTGGGGAGGGGCAGGAGAGGGGGATAGCTCAGAGGTGGAGCATTTGCTTAGCATGAGGAAAGACTTGGGTTCTATCTATAGCATTGAAATGAAAAGAAATTGCATAGAGCCAGGTGCTGGTGGCTCATATTTGTAATCTTAGCTACTCAGGAGGCTGAGATCTGAAGATTGCAGTTCAAAGCCAGCCCAGGCTTTGAACTCTTACCTCCATTTAATCACCAGACAACCAGAAATGGAGCTGTGGCTCACATAGTAAGAATCCTAGCCTTGAGCAAAAGAGCTCAGGGACAGTGCTCAGGCCCCAAATTCAAACCCCACAACCTGCAAAAGAAAGAAAAAGAAAAAAGAAAGAAATAGCATAGAATAGAATGACTAGAATAGACTAATAAAATGAATAAAATGAGATAATAAAGTAGAAGTTAGGGAGAGAGAAAAGAGGAAAGAAAGAGGTCTTGATGCCCCACAAGCTGGAATCTCCTCTTTGGAGTCAGGCTAGCCTCCATGTCACTCCTAGGAAGGTTTTAATGATGATGATACATTCCTTAATATTCTTTCCATCTAGCAGCAGAGTATAGTTCCCCTCCTCTTGAATCTGGGCTGACCTTAAGGACTTTCTGATTTCTAAGAGAATATAGCAAAAATAACATTGAGCCTGACCAAAGCTCAAGTGTGGAAAGGTCTTGGTAATTGGTGAATTTGATACATAATTTATATGACTTTATTATATCATTTACTCTGGGATATGTTGAAAATTCAATTTCATATTTATCTCAGCTCCTGGGAATGATTTTATAACCCCAAATGACATCCTCTCATCCTTGGCCCCCATCACCTTCTCTTGCTTCCAAAGAGTTAGAAAAACACCTTAATCTTTTTCTAACCTTAGTAAGTATGAGCCAATCCTGCCCACCTCACCTCCCACTTTTTCCTCCCTGAGCTTCAGCCACTGGATCTGAGTTCAGCCAGGGAAGGGAGATTGCAAAGGCTCCATTTATGATCTTTAATAAGCAGTGCCACATTAAAAAAATAATATACTCTGGATAGGTGCTGTGTTAAATACTTTACATATCTTATTTAATCTCCACCCAATCTTTTTTTTTTTTTTGGTCGTGGGGCTTGAACTCTAGGTTTAGAACTCTGTCCCTGCCCTCTTCAGCTCAAGGTGAATGCTCTACCACTTGAACCACAGCACCACTTCTGGTTTTCTACTGGTTTATTGGAGATCAGAGTCTCACGGACTTTTCTGCCCAGGCTGGCTTTGAACCGTGATCCTCAGATCTCAGTTTCCTGAGTAGCTAGGATTACAGGCGTGAGCCACCGGCGCCCGGCTCTACCCAATCTTTTGACAAGTATCACTAATCCATTTTACAGATGAAGAAACTGAATCCGAAGAGGTAAAATGCTATGCCTTAGGTCACAGAACTGGTAAATGCAAAGCTGCGTGTCAAATCTTGATGTCTTACCTCCAAAGCTTCCTCTTAGCACTCATGAAACTGTTGAATGTTTAGACATTTGCTGAAAACATCTCTTCCACCTGCCTCATAGGCCAGGCAGCAATGTAGGAAGAAGTTAGTTGTCAGTCTACAGAATGAGTCTAGCAAAACCTGGGGTTGCATTTGGTAAAATGTATACATTGGATGCAATGGGAGGGATCCCGCCCTGAACCTGGACCTCTATCTGTGCTTGCAGTGAGGATGTGCAGACACAGCTGCTAGTATGGGTCACAGAAAATCTTGTGTCTCAGTGAGCTAGGTCTTCCAGAGCATGGGGAAGCAAGGTGCTCTCTCTCTTGTGTGCTCTCTCTCTCTCAACAGGGTCTCAATACATAGCTAAGTGTGTCCTCAAACTCATGATCCTCCAGTCTCAACCTCCTGAGTGTTGGGATTACAAGTGTGTACCACTATGCCTGACTTGCCCCTCTCTCATGACTTCGTGACCTTCATTAATTTTTGATCCCCGTTCCTGCCATGAGTCAGGCGTACATGAGGTTTACCCTCCCATCATGCATTTGTGAGAATTTGTCTCATAAAGAGAGAGGGGAAAAGAGAGGGAAGAAGGGAGGGAGGGAAGGAAAGAGAAAGGCCGGAGGGTGGGCCAGGCAACTAACTACACCAGGGGTTTGAACAAAAATGGTCATGGCACTGGTGTTTGTAAGAACAAGGAACCATACACCAATCAACGTATCTTCTAGCACAGGACACGGATTCTGGTGCATACATCTTGGCAGACTTTAAAAGTGAGTGAAAAGAAAACGTGATGGGCAAAGGCCTTTATAGATCCTTTGGCAAGAAACTGCTATTTGTAAATACTGTCACTGGGGGAGGGGGTGCGAACTCAACTGAATTTATAGTGAGCCCCCAGGTTGAAGTTCTTCCTCCAACACACACACACACACACACACACACACTCACTGGCTCCCTTGTGATGTGACTTACCCCATTGGCTGGCCAGCAGTGGGGGAGGGGAGTGTGGCTATCTTAGGAAGGGGATGAGATCATCAGGAGGCTGGAAGGCTGGCTGATTTAGAACTGGGTAACATTTTCCACCCATCTGGCTCTCAGGGACTTCTGCACTGCCTCATAAACCTTGGCGCCAGTCTCAGGGGTGGCCACGTGCTCCCTCCCAAGCATGGAGATGGTGACCAAAGCTGGATAGGGCGAGGGACAGGCTGCAGTTGAAATAAAGTGGCAAGAGTAAACGGGACCCAACAAGAACTTTGCTCCAAGCAGTCTTTTTGTGTGTGGGGGGTGGGGGGTGGGGAGGGGGAGTAGGGGGAGAAGGGAAGGAAGACTGTGGCTTCCTAGGAACTTCCTAGGGCAGACAGTGTTCATTTGGGGTTTAGGAATATCCCCGAGCACAGCCACCTTGTGAAGAACATAGCTGGGATTCTGACAGGACCTCTAAACTCTGGTGTGTCTGGGGGTTTCAGCCAGCCTGGCCCAACCCAGAGAAGATTCCTCCTGTTTTGAAGCAAACCCTGATGAAGGTAGCAGTGGAGGGAAGTTGTTGAAGTAGTTTGGGCTGGCAAGGTATTGGGTTCTAATTCCAGATCAGTAAATAGCTCCGTTCTGTTCAGTCTCCCTGCTTCCTGTGCCCTTAGCTTCAAGGCCCATCAGGCAGCCTCAGACTTGGACTCTGGTCTCAAGGAAACTGTATAGCCCTGTCTCTGAACTTGACCATACCTCTGAGTCTTTGCCCAGGCAGCTGGCCCAGCCCAGATACTATTCTCACCAGCTGCCTTTGTCAGTTCCTCAGCCCTAAGCAGAGTCAGGTGCCATCTGTTTCCAAGACACTGTCCATCATGCCATTTGGTCTATACTCATTTGAGCTCAGAGGCTGGGGGAGAAAGTTCTAGGATACATTGGCTGAAGGAAGGGGGTAGCCTCTAGATGGGTTGGAGAGGGGCTCAAGGGAGAGCCACATAGAACTATGTGCTCAGAACTGTTCTATGCCATGATCTCAAGGGTGCTAGAAACACCAGGTGCCTCAAAACCCCACCATTCATAGTGTGAGCACCATTATGCCCCAGATCAGGACCTCCACTTGGTAGACAAGGAGCAAGAGCTGGACAGAACTGGAATTAGCCAGAGCTGCTTCTCCTTAGCCTGGGTCCTGGGCAGCCAAGCCAAGAATGGAATTCTCCAGTTGGATGGAATTGCTCCAGGAAAATCCCCACAAATCCTTTCAGAAATGTGCTTTTGTGCCCGACTCTGGCTTCTTCCGTGGGAGGGGAGTTTTTTGCCCGCTAGGCAACTGAGGCAAGACCTTTCTCCTCTCTGGATATAGAAAAGACTGAGGTTCTGAGACTGCTAAAGTGAGGATTCATACATTTATTGAGCACCACCTGTCAACTTCACTAAATTCCCTCAGCCATGCCAAAATGTAGGAGTCAAGGTTCTCATGATTGGAAAAGGAAGTTGACCTTCAGAGATGCCTTGTCTAGGGTTCCATAGCTGTGTCACATTGGAGCCCCCACTTACAAGGGTCAGCTAGCACACAGTTCCAGTCTCCTATCTCCATTCAGGATCCCTGAAAGGGCAGGGTGCTTGCAGGCTGAGGGTACCAGCTTGCTCAATTCCACCTGACCAAGGCCTGGCCTCGCCTTATGCCTGTCACTCTCAGAATAACTCCGGTGGTGCTGGATGAGGATTGCAGGCCATCACCTGGGATCTATTTTTATCCTGTGGGCCATAAGGAATCTCCCCTTGTACAGGAACTACTTGGGATGAGGGTAGCACATGTGACTCTCTGCTCCCAGCCCCAACTGACCTTGCTGCCCTGCTGGGAAATGACCCCAACTGGAAAGAGGAAGGCTTGGCTCAGCCATACTTTCTTCCTCTCCCTGCCCCTGCCACTTCCCAGAATCTGCCTCCCTATATCCTGTCCCTACCTTTTGGCAGCCCACACCCCTGAACACATGGACCATGACCAAGGAGCTAAGTTTGTCAAGTCCTTGTTGTTGTTGTTTTTTAAACAAGTCTTGGGGCTTGAACTCAGCCTGGGCACTGTCCCTGAGCTTCTTTTACTTAAGGCTAGCACTCTACCACTTGAGCTACAGCTCCACTTCTGGCCTTTTCTGTTTATTGGTACTGAGAAACTGAACCCAGGGCTTCATGCATGCTAGGCAAGCACTCTACCACTAAGGCACATTCCCAGCCCAGTTTGTCAAGTCTTATGCACCTGAGTAGCCAGAAAATTCTTCCTCCTATGGAGCTATGGAAGAAGTCCATTTCCTCCAGTTCCAGAGAGACAATTCTAGAATCCAAGTGCAGAGGTCATTAGGATATTCAGCATCTAGACTTAGACTTTCAGAATCTGGAGTTTGGGAATCCTGTGGGTCAGTAACTGATGGTATTTAAAAGCAATGATAGCAGTGTAGACCCCCCATATGCTCTGAAAGTACAGTCTCAAGGGTCATGAACCTCCCAAAGGCCATTTATAGAGAGGGTTCACAGGGAATACTGACAAAAACTTGGGGCTCCTTACTCTAAAGCAAGGTGTGTGTGTGTGTGTGTGTGTGTGTGTGTGTGTGTGTGTGTGAGAGAGAGAGAGAGAGAGAGAGAGAGAGAGTATGTAGGCAAGGGAAGCATCATCTCTTGAGTCCATCAATAAAAGATAAATGGTCAGAAAAAACTGGAAAAAAATTTATTGTCGCAACAGAAACCAAGCGTGATTACAGCTGTAATGACAACAATAATAGTAACTGTTAATATTTTTAGGGCCAATTAGATACCATACCCTGTGCTAACTTAGGGCTTGGTTTGTGCTATCCCAGTAAACCCTCACAATGTGTAGCAAGTGGACAGAGGCTGTAGGTAAGCTCCATACATGTGGTTGAGTTTTGCCCATCTGTAGTTTCCTTGGAGGAAGAGGCTGAGCCCTGGGGATGGATGGCCCTCCCCAAGGGTACGTGTTCTTCCTGCCTACTGTAGGGCTAGCCTCTTGGGGATGCCTTCAGAAGGGAGCCAGCCAGGCCCACTGAGCTAGCCCCACTTCTCTAGGCGTTGGGGCTTGAAATAGCCATTCAAGAGCTGACAATCAAAGGGCAGCTATAAAAAGGCCCCTTAGTCTGGGCTCTGTCGCACACAGCTCGTAGGGCCTATTTTGGGGGCAGAGGGTGCCGACGTGCCAATGGAAAATCCATAGGGAGGGAGTCTCCAGGGTGGGGGCCCATGCGCCTCTACCTCTGGTTGTCCACACATGTGTACACAGGCACACACACATAAGTTGGACCCTTGTACATGTGCACACACCTTCCTGTCATCCCTAACACAACCTGGGAGAAGAAATGGGGAAACTGAGGCTCTGAGAAGACAGGTGACTTACTTAAAGACCACATAGTGAGGAAATGGGTGGAACTGTGGCCAGAAGGGGCTTCTGTGGCTCCAGACCAAGCCAGTGCTGTTTCCTAGAGGCTGTCCCTTCAACTGAGGAAGCCAAGGCGTTGTCATCTGCAGTGACCCAGGCTCGGTGATGGAAACAATGGTGGTGTGTTCTGGGGTGGACTGGGAAGGAACCACGAGAGGCAGGTAGGAAGAAAGAAAACTGGAATTCCCTCCCCCACCGCAGGCCAGTTTTAAAGTAGACTTTGCCTGGCTAAAAGAGAAGACATTTCTGCAAAGAATCCAGCCCATCCCTGTGGTCCCCTGTCGCCTACTCCCCAAGCCACTCAGTGCTTTGAGACTGGCAACCCCTGGCCAAGTTTCCACAGAATGTGTCCGATAAGGGGCCAGTACTCATGACTCCCTCCCATCCCTCCACTATCTCTGATCCCCGCCGCCACCCAGTAGGTAAGAATAGCAACAGCCCTGGCAAGGGGCACACACAGGCACACTGAAACCTGGACAAGTCTCTAGGTTCCTTTCCACTAGTGCCAGCTCTACGCAGCTCCCCTGAACCCCATACCCTACCACACCTCAAAGTCCCTGGATCTGCTGTTTTAGTAGTGAGGACCTGGAGAATAACACCCTCTTGTCATGCCCTTCCCACAGGAACTGTAGAGCGACACAAAGTCCTTATGCACCCCTAAGCAGGGAAAGGTGGCACAGCAGTTTCCTAAAGCATGCAAGACAGTAGTGGAGGTTTCTCCTGGGCCAGGGTACCTCAATGTCCTGATAGCCACAGCCCAGCCGGGCCACAGCTCAGAGCCACAGGCTGTGGTCAGTGGAATGTGAATATGGTAAAGGTCCCTGAGTCCCATATGCTATGGTCTCTGGGGTATGATCATGGGTTGGAAGGAATATGTTGTGGCTGCTTCCCCTGCACCAGTCTCCTTGTAACACTCCTGAGAGTGTGTGAGAGTGGCCACATCACTCAGAGAAGAGGCTGTTGTCATGGAACCCGTGGTGAGCGTCACCGTGACACCGGAAGCAGAGATGTTCTGGGAGCTTTGTCCCCACGTTTGTGAATCACTGTGACACCTGGGTGTAATCAAAGCAGTTCCTCCTCTCTCCCCCACCCCACCCCTACTGTCCCCATCATTAGCGGCCCTCTCAGAGCTTGACTCACTCTAGTGAGTCCATCCTAGTCTGTTCCTGCTCTAGCCTCTCTGCTCCCCCATCTCCCTCCAGCCTGCTTCCTGCTTCCCCCATCACCCACCTACCAAACAGTGCTCTATCCAAGAGCAGTAGGACATCTGAAGGTAAAAACAGGAAAAAAAAACTTCTGCTCTGATATGTAAGCTACAGTCCTGGGGCAGGGATAGGTAGGTGGAGGTGGGAGGGGGCAGGGCTGTCTTGGGAGGGGGTTAGTCCCAAGACTGTTTAGATCTTTGGGTGTGAGGGCCAGACTGACCTCTTTGCCTCTTGCTTCAAGAGCTCTATCGCTAGGGCTGGAAAAACGTTTAAAAATATCTTCATGTTTACATTCTTTCCAAGGCTGCCTCCCAGTCCTCAGTGCTGGGTCCCTTTGATCTGGCTCTGTGCCTCTGGAAGGGGCCTGGGAGAGGGAGAATAGGAGCCCCCTGCTGCGGCCATGTTCTCTACTCCTCCGTCCAGCTCCAACCCAGTCAGAGTCCCATGAGACCTCTGGAGCTCAGAGTACGCAGAAGAACCCAGGCCAATGTCTTGTCTTGGGCCACCCAAAAAGGCCTGCTTGGAGCTAAAGCTGGAGCCCCTTCTCCATCCTTCCTCCCCAAACCCAGGGCCTTGTACTCTCTAGAATGTGTGTGAGTGTGGGGCTACATGCATTTATGGTACCCTCACCTCACCTCAGAATTCATCAACTGGGGAAAGCCTGTGATGCACTTGGCACTGGGCTAAAAGCATTTTACAAGGATTATCTCATGTGGTTCTTCCATCAACTTATGAAGTGAGGCCTATTCTACCAACATGTAAAACTGAGGCTCAGAAAGGTGAGGTTATATATCTGGAAACTCAGTAAGGCTGAGGCAGAGAATGGATAGCACCCTTCTCTTGTCTACAGCAGGAGGCACACTTCATGAACATGAGTCCCTACAAGCACTCCCCAGCCCACCACCAATGCATTTCTATCTGTGACCCAGGAGAAGCCATGCCCCTCTCTGAGCCTTACTTATCCCTTTAGGATGGGGCTGAAGATGACAAGAGAGGTTTCTGTCTTCAGGTACTCAGGGAAACCGGGCAATGATAACAACTACAGAGTAGCCAGGAGCCTGGAAGCTCAGAAGTCCTCAAACTGAGACAAGGTGCCTCAACTTGCCCTGGATTCCCATCATCCCAACTTTCCTTCATTGATCCCCATCTATCTGTCTACTTACACTGCCAATTGTTCATCCATCTACTCATCTATGCACCTACCCATCCATCCAAACCAAGGACCTAGAGACAGGGAGATTCCGGCTTATGAACCAGAGAAGTTCCTGCTATCTCTTTACAATGCATCTTTCCACCATTAGCAGAAGGAACGGGCCAGGTGATCTGTAAGGCTCACTGGGGGATCTTGTGGGAACAGAGACCAGATGAAGGATCAGATACTTCTAGAGAGGTTATATAGAACTTGGTTACATTGTTCCTCCTTGGGCTCTGGTCCCAAGACTCCCAGAAACAGCTCTTCACCTCCCTGACCTTAGGGATTCTCTACTGGATAAAGGGGCCAATGATCCTCCCCATGTAGTTGATGGGAAGATTAGATGAGATTTTACCTCCAAGTGGCCTTGTACCCTGAAAGACTATCTGAGTAGATGTGAGCCAAGAGGATCAGGGGACAGATCTGGTGACAGTGGGCAGGGAAGCCCTACTTGGCCCAGACTAGTCAATGGAGCCTCTGGTGAGAGTTTCTGAGTGCAGTGTGACTGGGACCGACCTCAGAGAACATCTACAGGCTTCCTCTGGCCAGCCAGAATGCCTGATGCATCTCTTTTGGCTGGCTTTGGCCCTCTTCCCACAGAACTTGCCAGCTGTAGAGAGATTATCTCCTAAAAATAGGGTTGGGCCTCACCAAGGTTGTTTTTCTCTCTTCCTCATGATTTACCATCATCAACTCGGGGTGCCTGGGACAGTCAGTCCCACCCTGGCTTCCTGGAGACCGTTAGAAAGGAGATCAGCTTGTCTGGAGTAAGTCTAAGGGCAAGGGTTACAGGTCTGTTTGGATCCATGGTCAGGACACCTGGGCCATGGATTAATCTTGGGCTAGGGTGAGCCATGCTCCACCCCAATGGTATCCATTCAAGCAACTCACTTTTCTGCTACTCTGAAGATTCCCTGACATGGTCACTACCTGTGTGTGGACTCCAGAAGTGCCTGAGAACCTGCACAGGACAAAAGGACTCATCTCTGGCTTTATTCTCCTGTGCCTGCCTTGCAGAGTGGGGGATCTCTGCTAACCCATGTATGCAGGAAGCTCATGCATAGGGACACAACTGTGCTCACACAGGAACAAAGGACAGGGCTGGGAAGGTGGCTCAGTGGTAGAGCGCTTGCCTTGCATGCCTGAGGCCCTGGGTTCGATTCCTCAGCACCACATAAGCAAAAAGAAAAAAGCTGGAAGTGGTGCTGTGGCTCAAGTGGTAGAGCGCTAGCCTTGAGCTGAAGAGCTGAGGGACAGCGTCCAGGCCCAGAGTTCAGGCCCCACGACCGGACCCTCCCCCCCCAAAAAAAAGAGTTCCAGGAACAAAGGACACAGACTCACGGGATTATGACCTCCCATAGCAAAATGATATCCTGGAAAGACAGGAATGACACCATCACAATTATCCATCCCAGCAGTGAGCTCTGGATACCCAAGGAAATAGCCTGTCTCGCTTTGTCCCCAAGAGCTCACCAAAAGTCCAAATGATGTCCCTAGGTCCTTCTCCTCAGGGATCCCAACTCTGCTCCTTAATCCCCAGAGCCAGAAGATGGAGGGGGCATGAACATTTGCACTCAAGCACAGTAATTCTCAGGGCCCTGCCCCGCTCATTCACTGAAGCTTTATTATT
The DNA here is from genome assembly GCF_000151885.1 of Dipodomys ordii. Lineage (NCBI taxonomy): Eukaryota > Metazoa > Chordata > Mammalia > Rodentia > Heteromyidae > Dipodomys > Dipodomys ordii. The sequence goes on from NW_012267234.1 coordinate 6,698,668, forward strand.
GGACAATGAGCTGCCATTCAGAGCACTCCTTTGGGAATCCCATAAAGTCATCCAGGCTCCTGGAACATACATAGTGACAGTACCTCCATCCCAGGAAGATAAGAGGGGTTTTTACTCTGTAGTGGTCCCCACTGAATTTTGGGCACGAGGACTTTTCCCAGTGGGTTCAGATGGAGCCAGAGGCCAAGCTCCCAGCTGAGTTTTCCTAGGTTACTCAGGCGGCTGCCTTCAGGGGCATGCTGTCTGCTGGTTGATCCAGGTCCTTCTTCCTTGCCAAAGCCAGGTGGGTGAAGATGAGGATGAGGAAGAAGCCTGAGGGGTCCAAGTATGTCAACACTCAGAAGGGGGCTGTGGGACTTCTCCATTTGTAGGGACAAAGTTTCCTAGACAGTGTATCCAAAGCTGAACGGAGTCTGAGGGCTGGGGAGTGACTCCTAGAACCTGAAGGACTCTGAGGACTTGGCCCAGTCAACCTTTACCAGATCCTGAACTCACTGAGGCTTCCCTAACACACCCCAGCCTCCAACATCCCCTTCTCTGTGGACAGCTAATGTCCAATGAGTTGTTCCCATAGACCTCTAGGAGAAAGGTACATGGCAGCATTGTGCTAGGACCAGCAAAGAAAATGAGGAAAATACTTAGGGGACTAAAAAATAAAGGAGACAGAAAGAGTGGCTTGGACTAAAGGAACAAGAGTAGAAAGATAAGAGATCTATCCTATCCTGCGTAAACTTGCACAAGTCATTTAACCTCTCTTGAACCATAGAGACCTCATTTGTAAAACGGGAAGACAACAGATCCATCTCACAGGCTGCAGTGGGGATTCCATTCGATAATGCACCTCATGTGCTAGGCCTAAGGCCTGACATTCTGGCCAAACAAAATAATGCAATGGTAAACACCATTCTTGATGAGGATGAGGATGACACCAAGAGAAAAGTGCAAAATAATAAAGACTTAGGAGGTTACACTTGCAGACCTGGAGACACTATGGAAACAGGACATCCCTAACCATACACAGGAACCATCCACTCTACCCACCCACAGGAACCCAGCTTCCATTACCTATGGCTGCCAGCGTGCCTACGAGGACACCCACTGCTGTCAACTTCGTGGGCATGCCTTTCATGCGGCCCACCTTGCGCAGGCACTGTCCGTCCACATTGCAACGACACACAATCACTGGAGGAATGGGGGGGGGGAGAAGGTGAGAGGCGTGGGGGAGGGCTCCCAGTGGCTTGAAGCCCCCTGGCTATTTTTGTGCACACGCATACATGAATGTACTCCTATGTATGTGGCAGCATGCACACAGATATAGGGGCCTGGCCACAAATGGACAAGTATGCACAGGTATAAACCAACTGTGTGAGCATCAGTGACCCCTACCCAGCCCCTTCCTTCTGCAACTTGATGGCTGCAAATGACATCCTTGGCTCCAGACTCACCTCGGACCGTGATCTGCCATGTTTGGGCATTGTGTTGAACAACCACTGGAACTACATGTTCACCTGGCTCCACCCAGTGCAGGGCCAGGGTGAGGAAGGCATGGGAATCTATTGGATTGCAAGCAATGATTGAATCACTGTCCTGGAAAGGTCAGCTGGGGGTTGCTCCTTCTAGATCCAGCCCCATCTTATTTCATTTCCAAGTGATCCCTCCCTTCCAACCCCGCCGCAACTTGGTCACAGCTCCCTCCCTTCCCTCACCAAATACCATTGAAAGGCTGAAGACGCCAATCTCGCTGCACGGTGGGGTTGGGACCCAGTGCAAAGCTGTAGGGGCCATGCCCACTGGACAGGTTGGAGTCCTCGCTGGGTGCACTGATGACCACGCCATAGTCCTGGCGAGGTGTGCAGAGATGTCGGGATGGCATGGGGGCCAGAGTCAGGGCCGGGACAGGAGGGGCCTTCAGGAAGTGGACCATGAGGCTGGCAGAGGTGCTCAGTTCTGGCTCATCTGTGTTGTTGGGGGCGGGGTGAGCCCTGGAATTCCTTAGCTGGCTCCTCCCACACAGCCCATAGGTCACACCCTGCTGTCATCAGCCACCCTTCCTCCAATCCACCCCTCACTTCATCCCATCATCTCCACGTCAGTAACTTCCTCACAGCGGACTTTACCTCTTCACTGTTTAAGCAGCTGCCAGACTCACCTCCATCTTTCTGGATGCCAAACCTGCCCTCAGAGCCATCCCTGATATTGAACCAGAGCCCAGAAACATGGCAATGCCCTGACCGTGGAGAGGTACTCCTCTTGGCCCATGACCAGGAACCTTTTGACACCCTCCCAACAATACCCTCCCAGAACCAGTCCGTCCTAGCCAAACAACTTTCACAATTCTTCCTACCTGGCCTTAGCATGTGTTTCGGCTCATCTCCTAGCATGTCTGCCTTAGATACAGCTTCTGGTCATCCTTCCTCCCCTGACCCACACCCACTCCCTTAGCTTGTTTCTGAAGCTGACACCCTAAGACACCTTCTAGGGGCTAAGGAGCAGGATTAGAGGATTTCAAGGTAGACCAGGAGAGTGATGAGAGAAAGGAAGCAGAAGCCAGGCCTTCTCACTTTGGAGTAAATCCATTCTCAGGAAGGCAGAATGCTCCAGCTTCCCATCCTTCTCTCCTACTAGAGGCTGAAGGATTGTCTGTAAGGGCCCAGGGGGTGGGGAGATTCAGGTCTGCCCATCTGTCTGAGTTTTGCATAGGGAGCGACTTCCAAATGTAGTTCCTCCAAGAGGTCCCACTGATTCCTGGCCATACCTGGGTCCTGAGCCTCCACAAGCACTGTGTATGTGTCTCCAGGCCGGGCACCCTTCAGAGACTGGGCTGTGTGTACCTCCCCGGAAGCCTCATGGATACAGAGCCAGCCCTCTGAGTCATTGACCAGGGAGAACCTGAGGACCAGAGAAGGGGATGGGAATGAGGTGGCACTGAGATTACATAGGGGATCTTGCTCAGAAATCCCAGAATCGTGTGACCTGCTCCAGTTCCATGATCTCTAAGGGGCAGCTGGGGTGCCCAGCCTCTCTCCACAGCTTTGAGGCTTGTTGGAGTGGGAGGCTGGAGTGAAGATACTATGGGTGGTAGAGGAACTATCAGAGTCTAGGTATTGCTTCACTTGTTCCCTTGCCAAGGGGCTTGGATAGGGCCCCAGCTTGAGGACAGCCTTGTCTCCCTGCTGCAATCTGAGTGGGAGATAGAGGAGGACACGGGACTCCTTCCAGATGGAGAGATAATCTGAGTTCTCATAGGGTCTAAATGCCCCCCTCCTGATTCACCCCCGTGCTCCCAACCCTCCATGCCCCAGGAGACACAATCTTGGCCTTATCAATAACTTGAGAGATAGTTCAAATAATAGATAACATGAGCCTCCTCTGAGGCCTGAGATTCAACCCTGAGAAGCAGAAGAGATCTAGCCCAGGAAAGAGTTCAGGCTTTTGGCTCACCTGAGAGGTCTGCTCCTGGGGTATGAGGGCTGGATGGTCAGCAGGAGGGAACCTGCTGGGATGCTGACTGGGACACGAGCCTCATAGCTCTCCTGATCCAATTTGAGGGGAGGGATCACTCTTTTCACCAGCACAGTCACAGTGGCCGTGGATGCAGGTCCTGGGCCAGGGCCCACCAGTTCTTCCACATTCCATACTACCACCACCACCTCGTGATGAGGAGCTGTCTCATAGCTGAGGTTCTGAAACCAGTGAGTTCTGGGTCACTGTGCGGGCTGTGGTGTGTGTGTGTGTGTGTGTGTGTGTGTGTGCACGCGCACATTTGTGCGAGTGCATGTGCATGGGGGTACATACACATATCCCTTTCCCACCATCCAGATCCTTACCTTGCGGAGTCTGAGTTGGACATGATTAGAGTCTGGCTCTCCATCCAATCCAAAGATCCCCTCTGTGTCTCCCGCCTCAATGGCAAAGTCCATGAGGCGGAAGGCAGGCTCAAGATCAGCATCAGTGGCCGTGAGTGTGGCCACCAGAGTCCCGGGCTCCACATCCTCAGGGAGGCTCACAGGCCCAATCTGGAGAGATAGTGACAGCCAGTGAGATCCTCCAGCACCCTTCCCAAGTTATCCCTTTGCTTCCACATACCTGGGAAGTGGTGAACTCAGGAGCGTGGTCATTGATGTCCATGACTGAGACTTCAACTTCACATGTGCTGCTGAGGCCTAAAGCATGGGAGGTCTTGTGTAAGGCCCAATAAGAACAGAGAGTCAGGAGCCCAGGTCACCATCAAGACACTTACCACCCTCTGCGCCTGCCAGGTCAATGGCCAGCACTTGGAGCCGAACGTTCTGGCCAGCTTGGAGAGGGACAGTGCCCAGTGTGATACTTCCTGAGGTGGGATCCAGCTGAAAGGTTCTCTCTTCAGTCCCTTCCTCAGGCTCAGGTTTCAGCAGCCGATATACAACATGGGAGTTGGGAGAGTCAGGGGCATCTGCATCCTCTGCTGACAGCTTAGTCACTTCAGTACCTACAAAACAGCACCCACTTGGGTGGAACCATGGCTCAGCCTACAGGTCTTGCCCTGCCTACTTTTCTTTTTGTACAAAACTGAACTTGAACTTGTGTGTACATGTGTGTGTGAGTTGGAGAAGAACTTAGAGATAGGGACCTAAAGTTAGACCTCCATATGGCCAAGAGATGCAAAATGAGATGGTTTGTAGGGACTCCATTCTTCCCTCAGCCTGACAATTCCTATAGCCCACCTGGGGGGCTGAGTTCAGGGATGCTGATTGAAGGAGCATGCGGGGAGCAAACAGGTGCATTGTCGTTTTCATCCATTACCACCACACGTAACTCCAGGGGTTCTGCGTAGTCCTCACCATGGGAATTCTGAGCTTGCACCTGGAGCAGGTACTGTAATGGGCAGTGAGGGGAGGGGCTTCAGGTCAGGACCAAGGGCAGCTCCTGGAGCTTCTAGATGGTTAGCTCCAGCTCTTCTAGGCTCTCTTCCACTGCCTCAGCATCTGGGAGGGAGGTCACACTCACAAAAGCCAACCAAAGAATGACTAAGCACCCTCCAGCTCCCCCCCCCCCCGCCGCATCCCTCTCATCTAACCTCAGCTTGGGCTTCCCGGTCCAGCTCCCTGGTCACATGGATCTTCCCCTCTGCATCTATATTGAAAGGCCCAGGAGGCTGGCTGTCCAGGTGATAGTGCACATTTCCTCCACTCCAGTGTACCTAGGAGGCAGACATAGAGTGAAGGCACTTGGGGTTAAGGGGCAGAAATGATCTATGCCCACCCTTAAACCCAACTGATTTACAAATAAGAAGCCTGGACTCTAACTATGGAATTGCTGTCCTCCAAGTCCCTGGAGTCCAGGTAGGCTCTTTATATTTAGGATACTTGTGGTGACAACTTTATAGCAGTCTTGTCCTGATCCAAACCTGAGTCCTGACACAGTGCCTGAATGACCAGGTTGTTTTTATTTTCTGCCCTCTCAGGCTGAAACTGACCCTCAGGCATTCCTAGAGTAGGCTTGAGACATTCCTGGTCTGGGTGACAATCCCCATGGCAGCAAGAAGTGGCAGCTGTTTTCCTGAGGAAGCGAAAGCCTTGGGCAAGTACTAGAGATAAGAATACAGAGCCACACCTGCCAGAGGATGGCATGTGAGGGACTATGGGAAGTAGTGGAAAGGGTGATAGAAAGAGGAGAGGGAATCAAGTTAGGTCCCAGACTCTCCCCGCAAGTGTCCATGAGACTCAGGCACAGCTGTCTCCCAGCTGCTTTAGCTGCTGATAGCCACTAACTCACCTGAGCAATGTGATGTGGGTATGGGACTTTGAGGTTCTCTGACAGGTGAATAGGCTCTAGGGGTGCCCAGGTGTTCTCCAGTATGAAGATCTCTACAGTTGCTGTAGCCTGGTGGCCTGAGGCCTGATCACCCATGTCCTTGGCCTGCACCAAGAGCTGGTAAGGCCCTTCCAGGGCATGTTCTAGGCTGGAGCTTCCTAAAAAAGGTAGAATGATCAGCTGATACCACATATGAAGCCACATATAAGGCAGGTGTTCTTGAGATTCTAGGTCAAGGGATGATAGGGTCATAAGCATCCAACCAAGACTTGAAAGCTTGCAATATCATTTCTATAGCTACCCACAAAGTAAATGTTGGTGAACTGGGGAGGGGGGTAGATGGATCATCAGAATAGGAAGATGAGTAGAGGACTGCTTGGATGGATTGTTAATGATAAGGTTGGATGGGGGTTTGGGATTAGTTGGGTGAAAGGACGCTAGCTGGATTGAGATATAATCCACTTGTTTTTCTATCAGCCTATGCCTTTGGTTTGAACTCCCACATGCAGGTGCCTTCTGCCATCAGTACTGAGGTATCCAAACAATGGCTCCTCTGGCCATTCTATGATATCTCCAGAGAGTGGAGCTGAGGCACTTCATCCACCCCATTTCGTAATTCTCCAGGCATGGCCTCTACTTACAATACTGTTTCCTCTTCCTTCATCTCAGCTCCAGCCCATCCATTCCTTCTAGCTCAGAGCCACCTCCGACCCATCTCCACTGTTCCCTGACTGTCCCTCCATCCCAGCTTAGGCTCACCCTCAGGGCTGAGTGCCAGAGCTCCCAGCTGAGGCTCCAGTAGGAATAAGTCTGGTGAAGGTTGGGCCGGGGTCTGGCTCAGGATATGGAATCGAAGATCTGAGTTGGCAGTGCCTGGTTCATCCCCATCAGTAGCCTCAAGGAAGAAGAAGGGGACACCTGGTGTACGGTAGGGAAGTAAACTGTAATGGAGGCAGGAGAGGGAGTCTTCCATGCCCACCCTTCTCCTTCTGGCCCTTCCTTCCCTATCCATCATCATGCCAGGTTCTGGGGGTGAGCCACAATTTTTCTTCCCACTTCTCAGATGAACAAGTTAAAACCAAGACTAGATGGTACCCTCAGTAGAATGGGAGTGTATAGGATGGGTTAGAGCTGGGGAGGGACAGCTTCAACTCTGTGGTCCTGTCCCCCATTAGTGGCCACCTGACATTGCTGCAAGTTGGTTGCCCTTGTCTCTTACCAGGTCTGGTGCCCTGGCTCAGCTGAGCTCTGTAGACAGTCTGGGAGAATTGGGGCACCTGGTCATTCTCATCCTTCACATGCACAATTATAGACTGTGGGCCCCACAAGATACGTCCATCATCACTCTCCAGGGTGGTCTGGCATGAAAGAGCAGTCAGTGCCCAGCCCTGCCTTGATGACTGTCCCCTCTATCTCATCTGGCCATACCTGTAGCTGGTACTCTGCCTTTTCCTCTCGGTCTAGGGCTCTGGTTGCCAGCAGGAAGCCAGAATCTGGATCCACAGCAAAGGGGACTTCAGCTGCCACATCTGAGCTCTCTGACAGCACAACGTGGCTTCCAGCCTCCTTGAGGGGCACTGGTAGCTGGGTGAGAGCAGAAGCAAAAGGAGTAGGGACCAGGCTTAGATATGTCTCTTATCTAACAACCCCATTTTATATGTGGGGAAAGTGAGCCTCGGAAGGGGGTTGGCACTTGCCTGAGGCTCAACAAGCAATGGGAGTAAAAGCCTGAGTTTCTGCTTTACCCGATGTGTGTGTGTGTGTGTGTGTGTATGTGTGTGTGTGTATGTGTGTGTGTGTATGTGTGTGTGTGTGTGTATGTGTGTGTGTGTGTGTGTGTGTGTACTGAACTTAGGATGTACTGAACTTAGGACACACAAGCTGTTCCTTAGCGTTTTTGCCCCAGTCTAGCCATATCTCCACTTCTGACTTTTTGCTGGTTAATTGGAGATAAGAATCTCAAGGCTTTCCCACTTAGGCTGACTTCAAACCACAATCCTTAGATCTGAGCCTCCTGAGTAGCTAGAACAGGCATGAACCATTGGCACTCAGATTTTTCTTTTTTAATACTGGATCTCTCTGTGTAGCCTAGGCTAGCTTTTACTTGCTGACTCAGCATCGTAATTACAAATGTGTGTCACTATACCCAGCACCAATATTTCATTCTGAAATTCTCTAGGACTAAAGTCATGTTATTCATGTTATAACACATATTCTCTGGGAAGCAGGATCCAAAAGAAAGCCAAAGTAAGAAAGAAGATGGGAGCTGGAGGTAAGAGGCAGACTTGAAAGAGTGGGACTTGGGGATTACTCACTCAGCTCTTAGGCTCACCTTGACCAAGTACAAAGGGAAACTTCCACCATAGTTTTCAGGGACTTCCACATGCAGCTCCGCAGCTTGGGCCTTAGCCTGTGGGAGAATTCTACCTTGTCCCAGGCTCTGTCTTCCTGCTGGGACCTGGTAGGAAAGGAAATTTCTCCCCCTTCCCTAGGCCTGGTCACACCTCAGTCCATCTACCCTCTGGCCTTTGACCTCCTGCAGACAGCAGGCCTTCAGTCCTAGTTCTGAATCTCTACCTCTACACTATTTCCACGGTCAATATCGTTGGTCCAGGTAAAATTGGAGACAAAGGTGCCAACCACCCCTACTACCAAGACCTGAAGTAGGAGGAAGGGCCCAGCTTACCTGGGAACTGGAGAGGCAAAGCAGCCACAGCCAGGCCAGGGCCATAATCAGGATGGGCCTGAGGGATATGGAAGTGAAGACCCAGCCCAGATGGATGGGAAGAGGGGTTCCATCCCATAAACACAGCCAGAGGGATCTCCTGTAGATCTGCATCCTCTTCTTCCCCTAAGGGCGGAAGCTTTCTGTTTCAGGCAGAAAATGGTTCAGCTTCTCAGCCAGACTCAGCAAGATTCCTGGATCCAGTCACACAGACTCTTAGCTCTTGACCCTACAAAGTTTTTTAGGAGTCCCACCTCCAAAACCTCGTCTCCTTCTTGCGGTAACCTCCCCAGCCTATCAATCCCAAAGCGATCATTCCTAAAAGCTCCTCCACATCACAAATATTGGAAACTGGAGAGACCATTTCTTGCAGTGGCATGTTGTAGGCAAGTCCTGAAGGGCAGGGCCTGGCCAAGGTCACAGAGGACTTAAGTACCAGAGGTTTCCTCCTGGAACACAAGACTCCTGACTCAAGCTTGGAGATTGTCCTACTCACAACTGCAACTTTCAAGACAGAGTATCTGCCCTCGTCTTGGCATTTTCCAACTCCTAGCATATAGCCGAGCACACAGAGTATTGGCAACCACTCCATGATGGATCCCTGGGAATTATTCTCACACAAAAAGAGGGCGGTGTCCCCTTACCCCCCACCCTGTCTTCACCCTAGTCCACCCATGCCCTCTCAGCCCCTCACCCACTGGTGCCAAAGGCGACTCTTTTGGTCCAGCTGCCAGGAAAGAGGGTTCCTTCTCCAGGGAGCTCGGGCAGGTTGGGCTGGGTGGAGCAGAGCAAGGTGGACACTTGAGCAGGTAGGCGGTCTAGGCATACTTGGTCAGGAGTGGAAAACGCCACTAGGCCCACAGCAGCCAGCCTGGCCCCGCCCAATCCCTCCCCCCCCCACTTCCCCACCAAGTTACTCATTGACAGTGAAAAGCTAGGACTGCTCAATGTCCGTGACTGCCAGCTCCAGGAGGTGGGCAGACCATTGGCCTGGCACTCCCTCCACCTGACACAGTCCAGTGGGCACTCCTTGGCCCCCTGGGCTTGAACATTACTTCTTTTTCTGTTACTTCAGACTTGGTTTCATTTCTCCCCTGTAGGCCCAGGACTACAGTTACACCTTGTACATGCTGTTCCTGGTACCTGGAATGCCCTTCCACTGTCCATCAGTGAGGTACCTACTCATGCTTCAGTACTCAGCTCAAAAAGACACTATGCTCATAGACTGGATTGGAGGCCCCTCTGGTAATGCTCCCATCTCTCACCATGTGCTGCCTCTACTCATTCGCGGAGGACACAAGCTTGTCTTCCATTCATTAGGCTCAGGGTTCCAGCCATGACCTGGTCCTTGCCCTGCTCCAGCAGCACCCAACTAGTTCATAGAGAACTAAGACAAGGACTTCAGATTTCACCTTAATGGCACATGAGAAATGTGAGTATTAGGGCTTAAGACCATCCATCAGTGGGACCAAGGGGTGTAGGGGGATAGAGTCTGCTGTCCTCTGAGCTCCCCTGAACTTTCCCACGTCCTTACGTTGGCCTCTGTAACATAGACAGGGCTGGGACAATAGACTGCCCCATGCCTCCGAGTAGGAAAGAGATTGAGTCACCTCAATCCTGACCTTTGAAGGAGGTATGGGGCCAACCAGGGTCTTTGCTTCAGCAAGTTCCTCAGACCCAGGAGGAACTTTGGGGTACGGGAATACCAGACAAGGAGAAAAGCTGGAAAGATCCCAGTTTCCTGTTCCTTGTCCCTGGAGATTTCTTGGGTCTCCATCAAAGCCTTCTCGTGGTGTTTCTGGTTAGTGTCTCAGAAGTTGGGCAGAAACTCCTTAGCTGCTCCCACTTGGTCAGAATCTGGGCATCTGCCTGGGGGTCACTTGAGCATCCAGCCTGAGTCTAGACTGTGTGAAAATACTGAAGGAGGTCTCACATTACTGAGTCTATTACATCCATGGCATTGCTCTAAGTACATAATTCATTATTCTACTCACTCCATTCCAAAGGGAGCATTGTCCCCAAGTCATACAAAGGGGCACAGAAAGGCTAAGAGATTTGGCAATAAGTAGCAGAGCCAGGAGGGCTTAGGTTCTTCTTCAGACCAGTGAACCCTTACCTGCTCTGAGAAGAGCAGACTTCCACATGCCTCAAAGTATGTTGGAGGGAATGGAGGAAGCAACAGAAGTTCTGAGTAATTCATACTGCTCTGGAGAAATGTGGGGGAATCTTAGAGACCCTCTACCCACATACAGAGGAACTGTTCCTTAAACTTTTTTTTTGCCTTGAACAAGTTGCAATCGAGATTCTAGCCAGGCCTCAAGGAACTGCGGAATGAATAAATGGAATGCATCAAGAAATCTATGGACTCTTATCTTCTCAGAAGCTGTCCCTTACCTTGCCCCAGGCTGCCTTCAGGCTTTGGAGATGAGAGGATCTAAAACCATGTGCAGTGGTCCTCTTTATCTTTGAGGGATACCAAAACTCCCCACTGGATGGGTACCTGAAACCACAGATAGTAGCGAACTATATATGTTGTGTGTGTGTGTGTGTGTGTGTGTATGCATACATACCTGTAAACTTTTACCTTTTCACTTAAAGGAAGCACTTTACTGCTTCTCTTTGTCATAGTTGAATTGCCAACATCACTACTCTTGTGCTTTAGTGGGAGCATCATTAACAAAAATAAATGACTAGCACTATGATAACAGTTGATCTGATCACAGAGATGGCTTCTTGGTGACAAACGGGTAGCATAGGCATCATGGATCCTCTGGACAAAGCATGATTAACATCCTGAGTGAGACAGGGCTAGGTGGCTTGAAATTTCATCATGCTACTCAGAACAAGTGCAATTCAGAACGTATAAAATTTTATTTTATTCCTGGAATTTTCCATTTAATGTTTTCACAATGCAGTCAACCAAGGATAACTGAAACTACAGAAAGTGATAAAGACTAGATAAGAGAAGGCTACCGCAAGTAAATTCCGATGCAGGTACACGTGTGGAGGAGGGTGAGTCCTGGCTTCCTTTTCCTGGCCATAGGTGCACCCAACTATATGCACACTGGGAGCCATAAGCATACTGGGACACATTCCAAGATCTCATATTCCAGTCAGGGAGGACTACAGAGAACTGTTTTTATTAAAATTAAGTTAGCCAATGCTGGCCTGGCTACTCAGAGGAAAGAACAGTAAACAGTAGACAACGTCAGACCCCAGGGCAGAAGGATCTGGATAATGTCATGGGAAAGATTTTGTTTCCTTCTGCTCTTTGGATTCCCCAATCCTGAAGTTCCCACCCTCTCATCTGTCTCTCAAGGTCTAAGGGTGAGGGGGCCTGGAGCCCTTGTGTCTCAACCTACCTGTTGCTATAACCCTAAGATGGAAGAAACACAGTCGATAGCCCCAGCATGTCAGGAAATATTCTTTATTACAAAAAAATGCATGTAAACAAATAGCAACTGCATCGAACAGCCTCTCTCCAGGGCATGCACACCTGCAAGGAGGAAGGTGGAGTCCTGTCCCCACACACACAGGCCTGCCAAGGGCTGGGCCCAGCCTGCTTCTGGGATGCACATGGGCCTGCACATGCATCTTGATGGGCCCAGCCCTCACGGGTCACCAAAAGACACACCTCCCAGGCCAAGCACTGTCTGTCTGTCCACGAGTTGTGGCATGAGGCATGCCCAGTTCTGAGGGGCATAAAAGGAGGGCCATCACCTCAGCCCATCCATCTTCCCACTGTATTGGGAACCCCCAGAGCCTTAGAGAACTGAGAGGTCGTGGCAAGACTTGGACTTGGCGCGGAAGGCCATCTTGCGACTGTTGCGTGCTACGATGCGGCCTAGGAAGCGCTTTGCCTTCTTTCCAAGACTCTCCCGCCGCCGGGTACCAGCTTGCCTTCGTGCATTATCCTCTTTGCTGTCTCTGCGCAGGCGTATCTGACGCACAACACCCTCAAACAGCGCTTGGACGTTGTGATGCAGTGCCGCTGACGTCTCTATAAACTTGCAGTCAAAGACCACTGCGCAGGCCCGGCCCTCTGGTGTGGTGGGAGACAGATATGTTTCAATAAACAAAGAGTGAGGGATTGGGGGGAACCCACTCAAATTCTGGCCACCCCAAGAAGCTACTACCCACGAATCCTCAGGTAAGAATAGGGAGAATCCTGGGTTCTCTGCAGAAACAAGAAGATCCCATTCTTCCTCTGGGGCACCATTGAAGGAAGGCACATTGTGCACACACACACAAAAGACATTCATTTATTTGAAGCCTGATATTTAAACAGAAGTACTACAATAGTAAACCAAGGGAAACGAGCACTTCTCTGGACAGCTTAGTGCTTTATGATTTTATGTTATATTCTAATGAATAACCCAGTAGACTAGAGGGAAAACAATGTTATGAAGTCACTGTTAGCTTCCTCTGATGCATTCAGTGCTAGGGACCACAGAGAAAAATGCTAAGCCTAGAGGAAAGAACCAAGCTTACTCCAGGACTGGCCCCAATGCAGCCAGAATCAAGCTCTAACCTCCTGATGTGGCTTCTTCTACTTCCTTCCATCTAACCCCTCCACACACCTACCAAGCCAGAGTCAAATAGGCAGGAAGGGAGAGGGTCTTAGCTGAGGTGTCTTAGCTCTGCTTGGAAATTTGGTTCTCTCCCTAGCTCTCCGAGACCTCTGGAAGCCAGCCTTGTGGATTGGACAGCCTCTCGCTCCCTCCTTCCCTCCCCTTCTTTCTCTCTCTCCCTCCTCTTTTCCCTCCTCCTCCTCTCTCTCCCCTTCCCTCTCCCGTTTTCTTCCTGAACATTTTTAGCCACTGATGATCCCCAGGGACTCAAGCCCAGCCAAGACTGACTGGCCCACAGCCCAGTCAAAATCCACCTCCCCCCCCCGCTTTTCTGACCCGCTACCCACTCACCGTCCACGGAGACCTCGCGAGAGCGGACCAGGTCACTCTTGTTGCCCACCAGGATGATGGGCACATCGTCGGTCTGCCGGGCTCGCCGTAGCTGGACCCGAAGTTCTGAGGCCTTCTCAAAGCTGCCCTTGTCAGTTATTGAGTACACGATGACGTATGCATCCCCCATGGCCATGCAGTGGCCAGGCAACCAGTGACCCCCATCCTGAAGAACACACACACACAGAAACACACACAGTTACAACTGCTCCCCATATTTCTACCAAGAGCCTTTTACCTACCCCAGCTCATCCCTCCCATCCACCCCTGCTCTGCCTCCCAGCCTACATCCTACCTGCTCCCAAATATCATAGACCATGAGTGATGCTTCTTCGCCATCCACCATGAAGGAACGGTCATATGTGTGCCCTGGACGGAAGATATAGTCAGGTTACCAACTGACTGTCAAAAGCTCCCCCCCTCCTACCCATTTCCCTGCTGTGGCCACACCCTATCACTCCTTCCTACAGCTCTCCAAACACTTCTCTACTTGAAGAAGGCTGCTAATAGCAACAGAATGGACAAGACTAGAATCTGGGAATGGTGAGTGAGCATGTGATCTCTACCTATGTCCCCCAAATTAGCAATGTCCCAAGTGTCTACACCCGTGCTCTCTGCCCTCCTGCCGCCTAGGCTGGGCTCTTTGTGATCACCATAGCTGGAGTCAGAATTAGTGACTGTCACGAACCCGTGGGGGTCTTGGTCAACCTAAGGCTTTTCTAGAAACTCCCAACTCTTGCAGGGAGAAATGTCTTGCCCTCATGCCACAGAGAAATCCAAACCTTGGGTCTTCTATTCTGGGCATTTCTTCCCTATCAAGGGCTGGCACATGGCCGAAGGGGAAGAAGATGGTTGGAGGTAGTCCTTCCTCCTTTAATTTTCCCATCTTGAAGTGGGAAGATAGAGGTATGCATATCAGTATTTTTAGGGTCTCATAGTATTTTGCAACTGTCCTAACCCTGGGGTCTTCCCTCCCCCAGAAATGTCCCCTTCCTCTCACCTGCGGCCTCTGCTTCAGGACCATCCTCGACACCACCGAAGATGCGCGCCAGGGCGCTCTTGCCCACGCCGGGCGCCCCCAGCAGCAGCACTTTGTACACGCTCTCGTCGGAGCCGCTGCCCCCGGAGCTGAGCGAGTCCGAGGAGCCCTCGGGCCAGTCCAGCCTTCGGCCCTGGGTCGCGGTGCCGGCGGCGGCCACGGCCAGGGCGCCCGGAGTCAGCGCCGCCTGCAGGTCGCGCTCGTCCACCGGCATGCTCCGGCGCGGGGCCCCAGGGGGTGCTGCCCCGACGGCGCTCGCGCTCGCGGCCCGCGCCGCCGCGGCTCCCCGCGGCTCCGCCGCCGCCGCCGCTGCCGCTGCTGTTGCCGCCATTCAGGGTCATCTCGTCCGACGCCGCCGTCTGGAGGATTAGGAACCAACCGGGGTGGCCGTGTGAGCAGCAGCAGGGGGGAAGTGGGACCCCGAGTCCAGCAAGATGCTTGGCCCAGAGAAGTGGGATCTGGAGTCAGGAAAGATGCTTGGCCTCAACCCACTCCCGGCCACTAGGGTCTTTAACCTGTCACCCCGCCAAAACCTGGCCCAGCCATCGGCGACTCAGACGGCGCGCCGCACCCCACTCCCCGGGACACTCACCCACTCGCGCACAGACACCGCGAGGACCAGGGTGGGGCTCCGACGCAGGCCGATGGGGCTCAGAAGCACCCCGCTCGCAGAGCTGGGCGCAGACCCTCGGACCTTCCGCGCGGCTGGAGTCCTCAGCCCGCTCTGGCTAGGCGATTCCAGAGCTGCCTATTTAAGCCTCCGCCCGCCCCCGCCCCGCCCCGCCCCCGTCCCCCCCCCCCGTCCACGCCGCTGCTGCGGGCTGATGTGTCCACCCTGCGGGGAATCCCCACCTTCAGTGGAGAGCCTCGCACCCACCGAGATTACCCCCCCCCCTCCCCACACACACCAGGGGCTGGCTAGACAGCTTCCAAGGACTGGGTGTGTTAAAGAAGGAGGGAGGGAAAAGAGGGAGGGGGAGAATGAGTGTGTGTGTGTGTGTGTGTGTGTGTACTGTGGGGTTTGGGGGGAGTGGTGGACACGGGTGGGGAGGCAGGCTAGACCAGCCAAGTGCAACTCCTCTTGGGGAAAAATTAGGTCTGCCCCTTTAAGAGTGAATTCTCCCTTCCTTTGCTCACTCGTGGCCAATTGCCTGAGCCTGTAGACCAGTTAGGACTGGACAGATTCTCAGTCCCTAACCCCCCACTCCTCACAGGCCCATATGAGAGCTAGAATTTATTAGAGTTCCTAAATCATTGCTAGAGTTCCTAAAGAGTCCACACCAAATCCTTCTGGCACTTCCCTGTCCTGGAGAATTGAAGATTGTCTGTAATAAGCCTGTCTTTAGGGATGAAAGGTAGAGGTGATGGTGGTGTCTGTGAATCCCTGGGGACCAGTAGCAGGTGGCTGGGAAGGGACCAGGAGGACCCCCTGGTAGTGCCTAGCAGGCAGGATTGCATGCTTCAATCCTAGAGAGAAGACACAGGCCCAGAGACGGGAAAAGGTGAACTCAGTCCCACAACTCTACCTTCCAAGCAACTGCCAGCAACTCTGCTAAAAATATCTGCCCCTGGCACTGGTTATTCTGCCCCTGGGCTGGAGGTTGCCCTGAGTTGGGGAAATCCAGGCAGACAGTGTAGGATGCCAGCAAGATGTAGACACTTGACTCTTTAAGCTTTTCCTGCTTCCTTAGCCCCAGGAAGAGCACATGCAGACAGAGTATGGGTAAGAGGTGGGAAGTGACTTTGCTACCACTTTGGTGTCTAAAGTTTACTCTCCCTCAGACCTAGGGTTGGGGGGGGGCACAGAGGAAGGAGAGGTGATCAGGAAGCTGAGTGTCTAGTGATAGCTATTCCTCTGGTCTACTGGATCTTGGCTCTCTCCGGCTTCAGGGAGATAAAATTGGACATAAATTGGACATCATGACCTATTCCACCTTGTTCATCTCTGTCATAAGGACTGGGGGGTGGGGAGGCTGTGACGTATTTTAGAACAAGAACTTGCTATCAGTCTCTGATGTTAGATTGTGAGAAGTACCGTGTCAGTGGGAGGGCACCCATTCAAGACTCAGGTGACATCACAGATAGATCGACCCTAGTGGGCTGTAGCAGGTTGTCATGGAGACTTGGGCTAGACTTTCTGACTGCTACATCAGTTTCCTTGGCAACATCTAAGAAGTCCTTGGATGGATAAGGGCCTGACTAGGAAAGGTTAGGGGTTCATGAAGGGCTCTCTTATTCTTGAAGTCTTCGAAGTAGGCAAGAGTTGGTCAGAAGGGGCCAGCCCGTGTGTCATCCCCATTAGGAAAGACCTTGGAAACCTGGGAAACCTTGGAAGACCTTGGAAACCTGCTGGCTGTGGCTTCTCGGATAAGATCTAGCAGGAATAGAGAGTCAGCTCAACCTCTCATCAGAGGATAGAAGTTTCTAGAACCAGCATACCATTTCCCATCAAGAATACTGGCCACCTGCTTATAACCTTCCCCCTGCACCCCCCACCCCCCACCCGCCCAACATACACATGTGGTGTAGCTGGGAAGAACCCCTAGATGTCCAGCAGAGGGGTGGGGGAGGGCAATAGCTGTGGCCCTTCCCAGCAGAAGGCTGAGCATATAAACAGGGCTGGCTTTCCCCTCTGGTAATTTGAGCTCTTGACTTCAGCAGTGTGTCTTCATTGCCAAGGAAACAGCATACACACAGGCCACTCAGATCCCAGGCATTCTGGTAGCTGCCCCAACAGGGTAGAGACACTTATCAGGAACCTAGGTAGGGCCAGAGGACTTTCACACCAGAATGTGACCTTGAGACACATTTCTCTACTCCTACCATCTAGTCCTCCCAGCCCTCTGTGCTGAAGTTGGCCACCTAGAATGCACAAAGTGAGTCTGGAAGCAGCCCTAAGGCCCTCTGTTCCTTTCTAGTTATGTCATCCTTTGTGCATTTATCCTGGCTGAGCCTCAGTTTCCTCCTGTGTCCACTGCGGTTAATATCTTGTTGGGGGTTGTTCTGAGATACACACACACACACACACATGTAACATAATACATAGAGGTACTGTAATTGGTTCAAGACACACATGGAGCCATCTCAAAACACTTGTATTATTATTACCCTTGGGTGGATAGGGCAGGCTGAATCAGTAGGCTTTCTCTTGCTTCTGCACCATTCTTTCTCCAGGATAGTGGTTTGCTCAGGATTGTTCCAGGGATCCCTTTAACAATGAAGACAACTCTTCCCTGTATTCTATACCCATCTTCTTCTTTTTTTTTTTTTTTGGTCCGATCGTGAGGCCTGAACTCTGGGCCTGGGCGCTATCCCTCAGCTCTTTAGCTCAAGGCTAGTGCTCTACCACTTGAGCTACAGCACCACTTATGGCTTTTTTCTTTTTGCCTATGTGGTGCTGAGGAATCGAACCCAGGGCCTCAGGCATGCAAGTCAAGTGCTCTACCACTGAGCCACCTTCCCAGCCCCTCTATACCCATCTTCTCACTGTGGGACCCCACCTAATCTCAGGTGGGGTGCAAAGGAAACTTGGGAACTGGGCTTCAGTGTCCTCAGCCCTCCTTGACCACAGCCTTCAGGTCTCAAGGACTGTACTCTGTTCTAAGGCTTCACTCATCCATCCATCCATCCATCCATCCATTTTACTGACCTATACTCAGTACCTGAGTATAGGCCCTTTTACCAGGGGCAAGATAATAGACATGGCTGGGCTTGTTCATGTGTCACCTGATCTCGAGATCAATCTCATTTAGCTATGATTTGTTTTCCCATTTTGTAGACATGGTAACAGAGGCTTCAGGGGTCACTGGCCAGAAATAGCAGAGCCAGATATACCTAGAGATGGGTTTCAGAGAACTTGAGCTCTTCCCCCCTACCGTTACTTCTGCATCCTCACCCAACAGCTGGGGGTTCCAGAAGGTTCCCTGGGTGCTGGCCCAGTATGCACAGATGGTGTCCCACAGGCAGTCAGAGGCCAGGCATTTATGAGTCAAGACTGTCAAGGGGACTATCTGAAACCCCAACCGTGGCATGAACAGCTTGGTATCCCTTACCCAATCATGCTCTGGCTGCCAAGAGGGCCAATGGAATGACTCAGTGACACTTCCCTTCTCTGTGACCCCCACTTCCAGTTGAACACAGACACATCCAGTAGAGGCCGCATGTGATGAGGCTTATAATTCAGAAGGGCTGCCTGGGCCTGATCACCCTGATCAGGCACCATGCCTACCTAGAGCCTTCAGCTCCTATCTGTGGAATGGGGGTCCAGTCCCTGGAAGATCATCTGAAATAGGACCAGGGCCTATTCATATCCCCTACAGAACAGTCCCGAGACTGCCACGACTATCCCAATCATGTATGAAGAGTGACATGTACTGAGCAATCAGTTAGTTCCACAGTGTCCTCTCAGTCATCAGTGAGCCGTGATCACAACAGAAGCTGGGATCTGGGGTGGGCCTAGGCCTTTCTATGGAGGTAACAGCGCCCCCTACCAGATGTTTAGATTCCCTTTACCTCTTGAGCTATGAGCATTGAAAACTATTCTAGAAGCTAATTTCCTCATGGATAAAAGCAACTGCCACACAGGGCTGGATGGAAAACTGTAAACAGTAAATAAAGCCAAACAGTAAACCCCTGGGCCCAAATGCCCACTCTCAGGACAGGCAAAGTGTTGTCAATGGGCCATCAAGAATAGATTTGTGCAGGCTGTAATCCTAGCTACATGGGAGGCAGAAGTCAGGAGGATTGATATTCAGGGCTAGCCCAGATAAGAAAGTTAATGAGACTTTCATCTTAACTAATAGAAAACTTGGGCATTGTGGTACATATCTGTCATCCCAGCAGAAGCACAAACAGAAGGATCATGGTCCACATCAGCCCAGGTATAATGTGAAATCTTTTAAAAAAAACTTTATTATTATTGTTACTATTATTATTACAATTTTTTAGTTGGTCATGGGGCCTGAACTCTGGGCCTGCGCGCTGTTCCTCAGCTCTTCAGCTCAAGGCTAATAGCACCCTATCAGCTGAGCCACAGCACCACTTCCTGCTTTTTCTGCTTATGTGGATCTGAGGAATTGAACCCAGGGCCTCATGCATGCAAGGCAAGCACTCTACCACTGAGCCACCTTCCTAGCCCCTAATGTGAAATCTTATTTGAAAAATAATTAATGCAAAAGTGGCTTGCGGTGTAGTTGCACATGCTTAGCCAGAACAAGGCCTGAGTTAAAACCCCAAAACAACCAACCAACAAAACCAAACCAGACATGATGGCCTGTGCCTGACCCAGCTACCTGAGAGGTCTAGGTAGGGTCCACTCTGCAGGGACACCCACTGCCCCTGCCCTCCCTCCTAATCCCAAATGATTCCAAGACAAAGTCACTAAGGCATCCTAGAAAATGAATATAAATTAAAGGTTTATTACAAAATGCAAAATGTTAATTTCTCATTGTCAGTGATTCAAGAAAACAAAGTCATGACCCCTGGATGCAGCTGGGGCCAGTAGAGACCAGTGTGCAGGCTGGGGGTCAGAAGCCAAGCTTAGGAGCGAGCTGACAGACACTGATTCACAACCTCCAGTAGGTGGGTGTTCTCCAGGGCAGCTGCTACTCGCTCCTTATCTGCAAGCTGTTTGTTCACTGTGTGAAAGAAGGCGTGAGAAAGGCAGAATCAAAACCAGCTCGTTAAGCTGCTAGCTAGCCCAATCTCTAAGCCTTAGTATAAGCTACATTCCCACCAATATAAGGCTCTCCTATCACCTTCCTAGGACCCCATATCTTAAATCAGACTACCCAACCAATCACATAAGCCCACAGTGATCCTGTCTTCTTAAGAATGCCTCTCACCTGCTTCTGATACTGTCAAAATCTGACACAACTTTCCTGTTTACTTGGAGAGAGCAGGGGGGTGGTACATGGTAAGCAGGAGATTTGAGTCAGGTGAGCTTTGTTATAGGCTAAATCTCACTGACAATTCCATTCCCCAATTTCCCTATAGACCACTGTGGCAAGGTAGTACCTCCCACAGCACAGGGCACTACGATATCACTTTCATCACCAGCTCACACTTACCTGCATGCTCCGAGGCATGGGTTCCTGGGGTAATGTGCACATCCATCTGGGAAGGAAACAACCTGAGCCTGAGCACTCACCCATTCCTGTCCCCCCCCCCTCTTCCCCCTTCCCCCGCCCCCAACCCTCCAGTGCTACTTCCAACGAATTCTTCCTCCTAATCATGCCTCTAGATTCTGGTCCCACCACTGCGCCCAAAACTCACCCACAGCCATTCCAACTCTACCCAAAGGACTGGCCAACGACTGTGGGTCAGATCCAAATCCACCTACAGCTCCTCTTGCCACACACCTCACTACTTTTTTTTTTTTTTAAACCACTTTCCACTTCAGATCTCTCTTACTATCAATCAACTTGGCCAATTTCAGCCCACTTTCATCTCTGCTAGTTGGGATCCTCCTAGGCCCTAAACTCTGATATCCTCTCCATGTCCCTGTTCTTCCAGTCCCCTCCTCCTTAAGCAGCAGACTTAGTTGCACCCTC
Organism: Dipodomys ordii; assembly: GCF_000151885.1. Taxonomy (NCBI): domain Eukaryota; kingdom Metazoa; phylum Chordata; class Mammalia; order Rodentia; family Heteromyidae; genus Dipodomys; species Dipodomys ordii. The sequence goes on from NW_012267234.1 coordinate 6,719,737, forward strand.
CGGTGCTCAACTCCAACTGACCTTGAAACGCTGGGGAAGGGATCGCAGAAGCTTGACTTTGATAGACAAACCAATAAGGGTGGCCATGCTGCAGTGCGGAATGGTAGGCGTGAAGGCCACCGCCACTGTGCTCTCAGGGTCACTAACCTAGGTGGGAGGTGTTGGGGGAGGGGGGGAGAGGTCAGACATCACAATTATCCCCAGCCCGGGTGCCCTCCAAGCCTGTTGCTGTGGGCAAATCACCTAATCTTTATGGGCTTCAGCATCAATACCCCTAAAATGGGCATGGTAAAGATCCCCCGCTTCCCCCCAAACTCAGGTGTCTGCTGCTCAGATCCAAACGAGTCGCTCCCCCCACCCCCCCGACGCTGGGCGTGCCTCACCTGAACCCGAACTTGCTCTACGACGTTCAACTCCTCTAGCGTCAGGGGATGCTCTGGGTCATTGATGGAGCGAATAAGATGTGATAAGTGAAGGAAAGCGTGTCCTGTGTTTCTGTCCACTTAGAAGTTCAGCCAGCGGTCGGACTCCAGTCCCTTCCCCGCTCCCCGCCGCCCCCGTCCCGTCCGCTCCCCGGCCCGTCCGCTCCCCGGCCCGTCCGCTCCCCGGCCCGTCCGCTCCCCGGCCCGTCCGCTCCCCGGCCAGGGCCCAGCACCGGCGGATATCGAAGATCTCCCGTGCGTCTATGCTGTCGGGAACCTCCTCGTCCTCCTCCCCTGCAGTCACGGGCCGCTCCCCAGAGCGCTCATAGATGAGGGGGTTTGCATTCTCCAGCAGCCCACCGCCTCCGCCGCCGCCCACCATCCCGCAACGGCGGCCGACCCCAGCCGGGGCCCACTTCCGCTCCTAAGAGCCCACTTCCGGAGTACGGGAAGGAGGCGTGGCGCGGCTACGGGGTGGCCCGAGGGACCCGGCGCGCTTTTCGGAATCCGCCTCAGGTTTGGGGGAAGCGGTGGCTTTGCGTGCTGGCCTCTGAGACCGAGGGAAAATGCGGATTGCTCCCGCCGGGCTTTGAGAAGGGATCCGGGTCCGGCGAGGCCTGGCGATCCCGTGGAGACCTTGACAGAGGCCAGGGTCGTTCCCATACAGCCTATCGGCTCTCTGAGGCCGAGTCTCGCCATTTCCTCCGAGAAATCCGGCTGGCCTGGCGTGTAGGGAACTCTGACACCAAGCTGTGAAACCTGGGGGAAGGTTCGAGAGTTTGGAACGCGGCCTCGGAACGCTGAGAGCTGGCCATGGAAGGGTTAAAGCAGACAGCTCTGGAGATACTGGAATGCCAGTCGGGGCTGGGGATCTTGTGGATAAAAGAGCTGAGCTAGCAGCTTAACCCTGGGAGGCGAGGTAAGGACTTCTGGTCTGGGCTCTCCCTGGGCTGCAGCCTCCTGGCTCAAAAGAATAAAGGAACTAGTATCTCTCACAAGCTCTGTTTCGGCTCTGATTGTGATAATACAGATGCTTTTCTTTTTGCCCGTATCCATGGTAACCTTCTTTGTGTAAACTCAAATATGCTTGCTGGTGGAAACTTGGGGCCCAAGTGCCCTTGAGCCTTGGGACCCCATGCTCCTCCCCCATCTCTTTGTCTGTGTCTCTGTGTTTTCTCTACTTTTCTTCGGCTCTGATATCCCATCGCTAGTCTTGGGTTGTGTTTAGCAACACCAGTGTCCAGACTGGCTATTGCTATCCCAGCAGAGTTCTTGGCTTCTCCAGAAGTGATGTGCCTGCTACCCCTACCGAACCATAGGGCCAGGAGGGACTCTGGGTTTGAGGAGAGAGTCCTGGTAACTCAGAGGCTACAGAAGCCACTGAGTATCTTCAAGGAGACCAACAGGGGCACAGGAGATAAGGAGGTAGACATGGCCTTCTGCTGGCTTCTGGCTCCTCAGGAATTTTACCAAGTTCAGTGCCCACTCTTTCGCAACGCACACCTTGCACAGTACCACGTGTTCCTGCCCCGTCCAAAGTCTGGAGTGGGAAAGCTCTAATTTGCTGTTGCTGCTGCTGCCAGTGCTGCCTGTGGATGAAACTCAGCATGTTCTGCAGCACTGACAGAGGTCTGGGTTCCCACCATGTTGCTGCATCAGCCTCGTGCATGCTATGGTGTATGGGCTCCGGTTTCTGCTTCTTCAAGGTGAGACTCCTCCAGGGGGCAACAGAGACTAAAGTCAGCTCTGCCAGACTGCGCAGAGGTGGAGCCTGAGGGGAAGGTGTCAAGGAGGAAGTTAACTGCTGAAGACAAAAAATGTTCACAGGCTATTTTGGAAACTTGGTTATGAGACTGTCTCCCCTACCTTACCACAGACCTTGAGAACCTGTTAAGTCCCAGCACGACCACTAGCAAGTTCCCCTTAAATGTTTGTCAAGTGGGTACAACTGTGAATTTTATCTTGGTGATAAAAGTAGCAAGGATAGCCACTGAGGGAGAGGTAAAAGGCTAAGTCCTTGTGTCAGTCACAAGTGTGATTGAATGGAACGGCTCTTTTTTTTGTGTGTGTGGGTTGTGGGGCTTGAACTCTAGGCCTGGACACTGTCCCTGACCTCTTCAGCTCAAGGCTAGCATTCTACCACTTGAGCCACAGTGCCACTTCTGGCTTTTTCTGTTTATGTGGTGCTTAGGAATTGAACCCAGGGCCTCATGCATGGGAGGCAAGCACTCTACCACTGAGCCACATTCCCAGCCCCGGAACAGCTTTTTCTTCCATGCAGACCCTAAAACCATGACTCTAAGGGTTGAGGGAACTTGAAGGAGTCCTAGTAATAAACTTGAGTCCTGATTTCAAGGAGGAGTTTCAGGCCAGGCACCAGTGGCTCACGCGTGTCACAGGAGGCTGAGATCTGAGGACCGTGGTTCAAAGCCAGCCTGGGCAAGGAAAGTCCATGAGACCCTTATCTCCAATTAAGCACCAGAAAACTGGAGGTGGCACTGGGGCTCAAGTGGTAGAGCACTCTCCTTGAGCTGAATTGCTCAGGAGCAGCACCCAGACCCAGAGTTTAAGTCCCAGGACAGAAGGAGTTTCAGAATGAAGAACACAGTCGCAGCTCCCTGTTCTTGTTCAAGTGCTCACCTTTGCCCCATGGGAGCTGGGGGCACAGTCCATTTGTGGGTTCCTGAGCCTGCTTCTCTTCAGAGCACTCCTGATTTTCTCCATTACAGCCTTCACCTCAGTAAACATAATGATCTCAGGTCTGGAGACAGCTCCTAGTATCTTAAGAGCTGCAGAAGCCACACAACCCACCTGGAGGAAAGCAAAGGGGAAGTAGGAGAAGAGGAAGGCTCAGATCCTGAGTGCTAGCCACTGACTTCCTGTGACTTCTGCCCTGTCAGTGCCACTTTCTCCACAGAAATCTCTTTCCCCAGCCCCACCCAGATCCCCACCTATTCCAGCAGGTCTAAACTCCTGCTTGCACAAGGCCCAGTTTAATTGTGCCTGTGAGTGAGTTGCAGTGTGCCACACAGAGGTACAGAAACAGTCCTGTGAGCCAACCATGCCTCTGGACCGATTTCCTGCCTGGCTGACTGCAATGATCTGTGGGTTCCTGCTTCTCCCACTCCAGATCCACGGTGAGACTCCTGCAGGGGGCGATGGGGACCAGGGTGAGATCTGCCACATGGTGTAGAGCAGAGCTTGAGACTGGGGAAGGGGAGGGAGGGAAAGGCGAGTCAAGAGCAAAGTGTGGGAAACATGCCACTTAAAGTACCCCCACGAGGTGACCAGATTGGTCTCCAAATATCTCAGAGAGGGATCATAGACACCTGAGGACACCAAGGAGTGAGCCAGCCTACTGTGGGAAGCTCTGATTTTCCCTAGATGGGCAGAAACCTCCAGGAAGAGGATGGTGTGTGTGTGTGTGTGTGTGTGTGTGTGTGTGTGTGTGTGTGTGTGAGAGAGAGAGAGAGAGAGAGAGAGAGGAGAGAGAGAGAATATTTAGGACACTCATTTCTCTATATCTGTGGCTGTGTCTGGCTGTAGTTGCTAATGGTCCTGGGTAAAGCAACAATAATACCTTCATGCTGCCATTTGCTTTTGAGTAGGTTACCCCATTGGCTAGAGAAGTACCATAGCACCTCCAAAGTGGTTCCAGGCAAGGTGGTACACAGACCCTCAGCCACACAATGTCAAAGCGGAACTAAAGGACTGTCGGTTCTTTGCACTTATGTATCAGTCCTGGGCAAGGGCATAGCTTGGCTTTCCAGGGCAAAGGCATATGCCCTGTGCCTGCTAGACAATCTTGAGGCCCTTATCAAGAGCTCATGCCAGAAAGAAACCATGCCCAGGTGTGTGTGTATAGCCCTTGATCTTTCTCATCCTACAGCCTCCTAGTATGGTCCCTAACAATGTTCTCCATCTAATCTGCCTAAAGCGTCTCCCCCCTACCTTACCCATGGGCCTCACCTATCCCTTCCAGGCTTCTTCTCTTTCCTCTTCTCTTCTCTTCTCTCTCCCTTCCTTCCTTCCTTTCTTGCTTTTTTTTTTTAGTTGGTCATGGAGTGTGACCTCTGGGTCTGGTTCTGTCCTTGAGCTCTTCAGCTCAAGGTGTGTGCTCTGCCACTTGAGCCACAGCGCCACTTCCAGTTTTCTGGTGGTTAATTGGAGATAAGAGTCTCATAAACTTTCCTGCCTGGGCTGGCTTGAACCACGATCCTCAGATCTCAGCCTCCTGAGTAGCTAGAATTACAGGTGTGAGCTCCTGGCACCCAGCTTCCTCCCTTACTTTTTTTTTGGGGGGGAGGGGGAGTTGGTCGTGGGGCCTGAACTCTGGGCCTGGGCGCTGTCCCTCAGCATTTCAGCTCAAGGCTAGCGCTCTACCACTTAAGCCACAGAACCACTTCTGGCTTTTTTTTGTCATGTGGTGCTGAGGAATAGAACCCAGGGCCTCATGCATGCAAGGCAATCACTCTACCACTGAGCCACCTTCCCAGCCCTTCCTTACTTTTTTTGACCAGACTCTGGGAGGTCATCAAGGCCTTCTTGGCAGAAAGGTCTGCACTAAGACTTCTGTATTAATTCATCTTTAGCTTGGATTCATTGGTTCAGAATCTGACAAGACTCTAGTATCATCTATCCCACCCAGTCCTGGCTCCTCAGAAGGACCATCAGTCACAGGGTCTACTCTACAGTGTCAGGACTTTACTTAAGAACCCTTGGTTTTTGCCTAACTATTCACTAACTCCCCACTTTCTGGAGCTGGGCTCTGCCTCCTGACATGAGGAATATGTATTCCCATGTGTGGCTCAGCTTCCTGGTACTAGTTCACAGAGGTTCCTCTTTGAGGATGAAGCATCTTCCATGTAAACTGGTCTCGAACAGGAGCATATCAGCAATGCCTGTCCTTTGCGGTAACAAATATTAGACATCAGTGTCTGATGGCCACAATGAGGTACATGGTCTGAAATCTCATCTTTCAAGACATCTTCGGTAGCCTGTCTATTCCCAGGGTCAAGGATGTATTTTACTGGACTTGATGTTGGTAAATTGCTGTCACTGGCATCTGTGAGTAGCTGCTGCTCTGGCCTCCCTATACAAGGTTAATCAAACTTGCTGATCCTCAAAGTTCTAATGGGGAAAGGGAATAGCACTGCCCCAAGAGTTCTTGGGGCTTTAAATTTTTTCTTATAGGAATAGTTCAGATCTGCCAATTTCTTTTTTTTCCCTCTTTTGTTGGTCATGGGGCTTGAACACCCACAGCTGCTGGTTCGGCAGACCCAATCCTGATGTAGCATCACTCTACCCACAGGTCACGACTCATCCAGCCCCATCAGGACCACACACACAGGGCAGGTGAAGGGCAGCCTTGTCCATCTGAGAGACACCGATGTCAAGGTCCACACCTTCCTGGGCATTCCTTTTGCCAAGCCACCTGTAGGACCACTGCGGTTTGCCCCTCCAGAGCCCCCTGAACCATGGAGTGGTGTGAGGGATGCCACCTCCCACCCAGCCATGTAAGTTCTTCCAGGGAGCCCAGGGGACTTCAGTGTCGGAGTGGGACAGGAGCTCCGAGCTGTGGGTCAGGCTGAGCAGTTCTTCCATCTGAACACCACAGCTAGTTCCCTTAGCATGTGGGAAATCCTCCCAATGCATTTTCCTAAAAATATGTTGACGTTCAAAGAGTGCAGCATTTTTGCTAGGCTCAGGGATCTAGTCTTGACATGTGGACAATATTAGCATCAGGTGCTAAAGAGAGGAGCAGAGATAAACTTCTTTTGTCTTGGTTTGGACTAATCTTCCACTGTTATCTGGGAGATGTGCAGGCTGGCTGTAAGAGTCTCTGCCCCAGCAGCTGATGGTACGTACAGATCCTTAAGGATGGCAGCAGTGGTGGTTCTTTGGAGAAGTTAAACTCTTCAGTTCACTGTGCCAACCCACAGGGCCACGTGCCACTGACCCATGAAAAGTCTATATGCTCCCAACTGGAGACTCTGTGGAAGGGTGAAGTTCCATGAGAGTCTGAACTTGGGATGAGGAAGGCCCTCCCATTTCAATTCACTCACTTGTGTGATGGCAGCAACTCTGTTCCAGGCCTGAATGGGTACTGGGTGAATTGGTGAATGTCAGTCCTTACAGTCAATGGTTCCTACAGAGTCCTTTAAGAGTCGAGAACTCCCAGCCTGGAGAGTGGTGGATCGAAGCCCCCAACAACCTTGAGGTCTACCTGGAAGTCAAGGCTTCATCTAAGTCTGAGACTTGCACCTGTGTAGGAAGAAACTTTAGAGAAGGGTTGTGCCTGAACAGAACCTGAGGGATGGCAGAGGCTGAGAATAGCTGGGAGCAAGTCTCAGGGGCTGGGTTTCACCACTGTATAATCCTTAGAATACCTGTCTGCCATTGTTATTAGGTGTCTGCAAAATGCCAAAGGAAACAATGTCTTGGCCACGATCCTGTTGAATATGACCATGACTGCCATCCCTGTATCTGAGGACTGCCTATACCTCAGTATCTACTCACCTGTCCATGCCCATGAGGGCTCTAACCTGCCTGTGAGTATCAGGACATGGTCCCTGAGTGTTGAGTGGGAGGACACTTCTTTTGTGTGAATATTAGAAAAGTCAAACAAACCTAGGCTCTTACTACAGCATGGATACTAATAAGAAGTGAGACAGTGAGAATACTATCAGGTCCAGAAGGCCTTCTTACCCAGAGAGGGGCTTTACCCTAGGTATGGAGACCCCAAGTCTTGATGGCTCTCAGAGATCAGATGCTCCATTGCACTTTACTCAACTGAACAATGGATAATTGTCCTTTGGGGGAATTTCAGAGAGACCTTCTTTTATCGCCTACCTTAGAAATGTTCTGGGAGAACTAGATCCATGCTTTTATACATGGGGTAGATGAAAGCACAAGAGTGCTATATTCTTAATTGAACTTGGATCTTTAGCCATGGCAGAGACCATGGCCCCTTCTGGGCTCTGGAAGGAAGATAGTATCAGAGAGCCGAATCAATGGATAATGTAGGGGGTAGCCTCAGAGGGCCTTGAGTTGGATCAGAACCAATGTCAACTATCTTGACTTCTCCAGGTGATGGTGTGGATCCATGGTGGGGGTTTAATTATGGGTATGGCTTCCTTGTATGATGGATCCAGGCTGGCAGCCATTGAGGATGTGTTGGTGGTCACTATCCAGTACCGCCTGGGAGTTCCAGGTTTCTTCAGGTGAGCCTGGGATTGAAATGGGCAATGAGTGCCAAGCACAGCTGCGACAGCCCTGTGACCCTTGTCTCTACCACTTCTCAGCACTGGAGACCAGCATGCCACTGGCAACTGGGGCTATCTGGACCAAGTGGCCGCCCTACGCTGGGTCCAGCAGAATATTGCCCACTTTGGAGGCAACCCCAACCGTGTCACCATTTTTGGCGAGTCTGCAGGTGGCATTAGCGTGTCCTCACATGTCGTGTCCCCCATGTCCCAAGGACTCTTCCATGGGGCCATCATGCAGAGTGGGGTGGCCCTGGTACCTGGATTCATGTCCAGCTCCTCTGAGGTGGTTGTCAAGGTGAGTGCCCTCAACCATCCAGCCCAGACCCACTGTTTCACCCTTCATCCTCACAGCCGCTGGTTCTCTGTTTTGTGGAAACAATAAGGACTAAGGAGATGCCTTGAGTATGTCTCCTTGGGAATTGTTGAGGGGTCAGGGATCAGAATTCACACCTCTCTGCCTCTCCGAGGCTGAGTATGTTTTATGGCCAAGTTTCCTCATCCTGTAAGTAAGCAGAAGGGAATAGCCCTTCTGGCTGGGGCCTCTGAGCATCAGAGAAGTGGGTACAATTTCACTCCTGCAACTCCACACTCCATACCCTGGGAGATTTAGGAGCACTGCACCCATCTGGGTCTGGGAAAACTCTTCCTCCTGCCTGGAACGATAAGATAGCCCTTGCCTGGTTGCTTTCTAGATGGTGGCCAATCTGTCTGCCTGTGGGCAGATGGACTCAGAGGCTCTGGTGCACTGCCTGAGGGGCAAGAGTGAAGAGGAAATGCTGGCTATTACCAAGGTCAGACCAAAAAGAGTGGGTGTGGGGAAGGCAGAAAGACCATTGGCCTATGTGGGGAAAAGGCAATAGGGTATAAAACAACCAATCCTTAATAGTCTGAACTCTGTCTGTGGCATGGCCTTTCCATGGGTTGCTGTCCTTGTAACCCTGGATGCAAAATGGAGACCAAGGGAAGCTCAGCCAAGTGTTGGATCTCTGGGGATAGGTTTGAGGCAGCATACTGGGAGGAGTTGGGAGGTGGTGAATTAGTTGAATATGTCAGAAAAATGCCTGGAACCCGACCTCAACTCCCTGACCTTGAATGTCCCCTTAGGCCCTCACTATCATCTCTGGTGTGGTGGATGGGACCTTCCTACTCAAGCACCCTCAGGAGCTGCTGGCCTCTGCTGACTTTCAACCTGGTCCCAGCATCATTGGCATCAACAATGATGAGTTTGGTTGGATCATCCCCAAGGTGAGGCCCAGTTCTAACTTGGTAGAAATCTGAGGAATGTATCTGGCATGGTGACAAGGACATCAGGACTCCATACCCTTTAATACCCTCAGACCCCAACTTGAATCTATTTTCCTCTTTGTCACCCAGCTCATGGGGATAGGAGACACTGAGGAGAAAATGGACAGAAACACCATACAGGCTGCTCTGCAGAACATATCAGCACACATGGTGAGACTTCTTGGGTCTCCCCATGAAGAGGCTACTCCCACATTCCTACCCATGCAGTGACTCCCAGGAGCAAAGGCCTGTGCTTGTGTGTTTGTGTGTCTAGGGAAAGATGGAAGGCTCACATCAGGGACTCGCCCTTTCCCCCAGTATTTTGTCCATCACAGGCTTCATCTCCCCACCAATAAGCTGCCTCCTCCCTGCCACTTCCTGTCTAGCCTGACTGTTTCTGATCCTCTAGGGCCAGATATTGCCTGCTGAGTATAGTGACCTGCTGATGGAGGAGTACCTGGGGGACACTGAGGACCCCCAGACCCTCCAGGCCCAGTTCTATGAGATGATGGGGGACTTCTTCTTTGTGATGCCTGCACTGCAAGTAGCACATTTTCAGCGTGAGTACATCTGTAGCTGAGACTGACCACCTAGTGGATAGCTCAGGGCTATGTATCCCAGGTATACTCTGTGATGTCCAGGTCCTCATCTTTGTCTTTCTTGGACACCTGGTACCAGACACTGGATGATCCTCATGACACTAAATCCTCATATCTAGTGTAAGAGACTAACAGAATTCTATTTTGCAAGGAGGAAACAGATTAATAATATTTAATGACTTGCCCAAACCACATAGTGGGGAAATGTAAAGCCATGTTTCAACCAAGGTCTTCCCACACCATAGCTCCAGCCTGGGTATTCCAACCTCACTGTCTACATTCCAACCATCTTTGAACCTAGCACTGTAGCCAATGTTTATGAAGTTGAAGCGTTCTAAGAAATGGAGCTACATATCAGATATAACCTCTTCCACAGGCTCCCATGCCCCAGTTTACTTCTATGAGTTTCAGCATCCGCCCAGCTTCTTCAAGAAACCCCCCAACGTGAAGGCTGACCATAGTGATGAGATTCCCTTTGTCTTTGGATCTTCCTTCTGGGGCAGCAACAGTGAGTCTTTCTTCTTCCCTGGGAGCTGGGTCCCTGAGGTGATTGTCCTCACTATCCACATCAGGAAACCATGGCTGAGAGAGAGGATAGGATCCATGTTACAGCTGAAATGTGAAATGTTAATATTTGGACCCTTTCTCAAGTAGCCTGGGCTCTGTTCACTTGTTTCCATGTCATGTATGTATGGTAGTCATGTATGGTAGGCAGGTTTTAAAAGGTAGGATTGTTCCTAAATGACCTCCCAGAGCAAAGAGAAGTCTTGTAGGCTAGAAATGAGCCAGAGATAGACACAGCTAGCGGGGATGAGTAATGCAAGTTGGATATTGGGAAGGGCCCTGCTCTGGAAGTAGGGGAGACATGATGACCAGGCCTGGTTTTCAGGGTCAAGCACAGATGACTGATGGGGATTGGCCAAACCTGAAACCTTGTTCTCTGTGCAGTTGACTTCACTGAGGAGGAGGAACTACTGAGCAGGAGGATGATGAAGTACTGGGCCAACTTTGCTCGGAATGGGTGAGATGACACTCCCACACCAAGCTCTCTAAGGTGGGCTCCACCCAGAGCTTCCCTTGTCTGTGGTGGCCTCATTAGCATATATGGGTCCTTCATCACATGAAAGTTCCATCTCTAGACAGGGTCCATTGTGGGTGCTGGTTACTGTGTCTTGCTCCAGTAACCTAAAAGATGGAGTCCAGTTCTGTGGAACAATCAAAGCTTGCATGAATGAGATAGCACTGTGAAGACAATAGTAGTGATCCTTGCATTCCAGAATCAGAAGTTTCCCTGGACCCCTAACCTGCTAGGCTGCCTGGCTTGATCCACATGTGGGAGTCTTGGACAGGGCACAGCAAGACTTAGACTATTCCTATGTTTACAGGAACCCCAACAGTGATGACCTGCTCCATTGGCCCCTGTTTGACCAGAATGAGCAGTACCTACAGCTGGACATCCATCCTTCCGTGGGCCAGGCTCTGAAGGCCTCCAGGCTGAAGTTCTGGACCAAGACCCTGCCCCAGAAGATCCGGGAGCTCAAGGGGGCTGAGGAGAAGCATGTAGAGCTATAGTGGTCTATGTCAGGAGGAGTGGGCTTGAGTGTAGGTAGGGACATGAGGTGTCTACACATTTATCATGAAATAGGAATTGACTCCAATATTCACTTAGCCATTTATCTCCTCTTTATCCAGCCAGCCACCCAACCAGCTGATACTTATGAACAACTGCCTGCATGATGTTCATGATCAACTTGCCTGAGCATTCTCTTGTTAGACACACTCAATAAATGTCCCCATGGCAATGAAGCTGGAGCACCCCAGTGGTGCTTACTGTCCTCCATACCCCATTGGGCCTGGGACCCTTCCTTTATTGCTCATCTCATCTCCTCAACCTCTGTCTGCTCCAAGCCACGACCCCCTCTTCAAATGAAGATGTTTTGAACACTGGCAGAGGGTTGATCCCATGCTGATCCTTCAGCAAGCACCACTTTATCTCTAACTTCTAAGTAGCCATCAATGCAGCCAACATATTTTCTAAGTGTCTCTAAGACACACAGACACACACACACACACACACACACACACACACACACAGTGTTTTGTTGTGGATTAATTTATATGCAATTAAATTCAGTCATTCACCTGTATAGTTTGATAAACCTGAACATATACAGGAGATATACATCTACTCTCATGTCATGTGTTAGAATGTTTCTTTCATCCAAAGAACTTCCTTCACATTCTTTACAGTTAATTATTTCCTTTTACTCAGCTTTTTGCAAACACCCAAATGTGTTTGTTTTTTATTCAAGTACTGGGACTTGGACTCAGAACCTTGTCTTCTTATTTGGCTTTTTACACTCAAGGCTGATGCTCTACCACTTAATACAACCCCCACTTTTAGCTTTCTGCTGGTTAATTGTACACAAGAGTCTCATGAACTTTTCTACCTGGACTGGTTTTGACCCTTGATCTTCAGCTCTCAGCCTCCTGAGTTGCCAAGGTTATAGACATGAACCACTACTGCCTGGCTCAAAAGTTGCTATAGATATTGTATATAGTTTGGAAAAATTATATCCCAATGTGAGTTGTGTCACTACAATGAATGCTTTGAGAAGCAAGTGGTACTTCCTTTCTTTTATTGAGGAGTGCCTTCTAGAATTCACACACCATTTTTTATCCACCCACAACTAGATGCACATCTGACAGTGACACATTCTTTGCTCTTTTTAATGAAGTTGCTTAGGACACATTCAGACGTCACTTTATGTGGACACATGCTTTCATATCTTTTGAATAAAAAACTGAAATTATAATTACTGAGTCATATGATGAAAAGTATGTTTAACTTTTAAGGAAAATGTCAAACTGCCTTCCCAAATGATTATTCTCTCCCCTCTAGCCGTATATGAGGGTTGGAGTTACTCCATATCCTCAATACTTGGCCTTATGGATGTTAAGACTGAGTATATTAAACAGAAATGCCATATGATATCACTATAGATGTTTCCTTGGACATTTAGATTCTACTTCCAACTTCCTCTTTGTCTTTGTCTCTTTCTGTATGTCTCTATCTCTGTCTCTAACTCTCTCCCCCTGACTTCTTTCTGGTTTTCTTTGCTTGGGCGCTGTCCTTGTGCTCTTCAGCTCAAGGCGAGCACTGTACAGCTTGAGCCACAGCGCCACTTCCAGTTTTCTAGTGGTTTAATGGAGATAAGAGTCTCACAGACTTTCCTGCCAGGGCTGGCTTTGAACCACGATCCTCAGATCTCAGCCTCATGAATAGCTAGGATTACAGGTGTGAGCCACCAGTGCCCGGCTCTTCTTTCTGGTTTTCTTTGGATCCCTAGATATATGTGACTTTCCATCAATCTCTTCGTAAATTCAAATGTTTCTAAGACTCCCACATTGCACATATTTACCATTACCCAGTTGTCATGGAGAGCAAGATCTCTGAATGCTTGTTCAGTAAGTGACAGATCGTGAGTGCCTTCACCCAGCAGTGGTTCACAGTGGCCTCAGAATTAAGAACTGCTCTGTTGTCCAGTTACAATAAAGAAATTTATAATATGTCCTTGAGACAAGCTAGGATCTCAGCCCCATATCTTAGGTGCCAATAAGGTAAGGAAAATGAAGAGAGACCATCAGCCCAGAATGGGTCTGGGACCATGGCTTGGGCCAGAGTTCATTAGATTGGATCTTCATGTGGATCCAATCATGTGGATGGAATGGAGGTCAGAGGCTCTGTAGCCAAGTCATACAAGGACGATGAGTCCTTCAGGAAGACTACCAAGAAGCAAAGCCCACGATGCCAGGCTGTAGGTTCATGGGGACCTTCAACCTTGCAGTGGTGCACCATAGCCACAGTATTAAGAAGAAGCATTGTGATTTTCAGTTAAAATAAAGGAACTTGTTCCTGGACCCTGAATTTCAAGGACCTAGACTCTCATCCCCTCAGCCCAAGTTACAATTAGAATAGGAGAATGAAGGTCAGAAAGAGCTATTGAGTCTGAGTAGCCAAATGTCCTTATCCTGAGGTTCCAGACCAGTGCCTTGATTTACCAATACTGCAGCCGCGCTTTCTCCCCTTATCCAGTAACCGATTCAGCTGACCCCAGCCCAGCATCTTGAACTAACTTATACAGGAATTCAATCAAGAGAAACAGAGAAGCCACATCTTGAAAGGTCCAACTGAGAGTCTTATTACAAAGCTGACAACTGCAGATGAACTCCTGTCTCAAAGACCTGCAGCCCAGAATGTAGCTTGAACAAAGATTTTAAAGACAAAAACCACATGTTTGGTGTGGAGACCCAAGCCCAACAGAAGAAAACCAGATAGGGAATTACTCAGTGGCAAGCAAAGCTTTCCCCATAGGGGAGCTGTCAGGGTGGACAAATCAAACCAGCGAGGGAAATCATCAAGGGTGAGAATTCTCTGTAGCAAAGCTTTCGTGGGGCTAAAAGCATGACATCTGCAAATGACCTATCTCATCTCTATGCTTTTGGAACTGGGTGAAAGGTCCCCTCCACTCAGCAAGGTGCCAGGATAGCTATGAGGAGAAGGCATGTTACTTAGAACCAGTAACATTATTTCACTAACACCCTGCTTCATTCCCTCTCTTCTTCAGCTTACATAATACCTATATCTCACTATTTGTTACTTTCTTATCAACCCCACCAGCACACTTGGGTGGAGCCACACCCTGGTAGCCTGTACCTAACTCTCAAGAGACTGAGATCTGAGGATTGCAGTTTGAAGCAAGACTGGGTAGAAAAGTCTATTAGATGCTTATTTTCAGATAACCAGCAAAAGCTAGAGTGCAGCACTGGTATTGAGGTGGAAAAACTAAGGCATAGCTTTCAGACCCTGAGTTCAAGTCCCAGTACTGGCACACATAGACAGTGACACAGACACAGACACACAGACACACACACACAGACACACACACACAGACACACACACACACACACACACACACACACACACACAGAATCCACAGGCAGAAGCACAACATTAGTTACTTTCTTATCAGCCACTACTGGATTATACTAGCATTCCCATGAACCTACTACAAAACCCAAGCATGTAAACAGGAGAGAATCTTTAAGCTTTGGCTAGAGGCGCTGCAATAAACACGTGCTGATGGTGATTTTCTATTCTCCAAACTTGTCTGAGTCTAACAAGAGCATCTGCTCAGCTCTGGGTAGAGGAGTCTGGGTCCATGTCCTGAGCCAGAGTTCATTAGATTGGAGACCTTGAATGTATATCAGACATTGTGGCTGGAATGGAGTTCAAAGAAACTATTTTTTTGGTGGGGTCTGAACTCTGGGCCTGGGCACTGCCCCTCAGCTCTTCTGCTCAAAGCTAGCACTCTACCATTTGAGCCACAGCACTACTTTGGGCTTTTTCTGCTTATGTGGTGCTGAGGAATTGAACCCAGGGCCTCATGCATACAAGGCAAGCACTCTACCACTGAGCCACCTTCCCAGTCCCAGTTCAGAAAAACTTTATCCAAGCTAGTCATGGTCCAGGAAAGCCTAAGAAGGAAAGCCTGTGGTACCAGGCTGTAGGTTCTCAACAGTATTATGCACCAGATAGAAGAGTCAAAGCTGGCTTTCACTGGCACCACGTCCTCTGTGAAGTCAGGCTGGGCTGCAGCTCCTGACCCCTGCTGTCTCACTACATCTTAGCAGGATTCTATGTATTTCATAACTCCTGATTACAGACCTGGCTCCCAGATTACCACAGACCCAGAGAGCCCTGTCTCCTCACAGTGCTCCAACCAGCAAGTTTCCTTTAAATGTTTTTCAAATGAGTCAAAGACTGCCTTTGATCTCAGCTACCAGGGTAACCGTATTTGAGGGTATGATGAATAGGGAAACAGATCCTTAAGAAATGCCAGAGTGACAAGTATGTTTGAATGGACCAGCCAGTCCTAAATAGGAAGGGGTCCATGCAGATCCTCAGACCACAACTCTAAGGGACGAGGAACTTTGAGGGGGAATTGTTAATCTGTGCCCAATGAGATCAATGGGGAATTTCAAAATGAGCACAGTCATAGATCCCTATCTCTGCTCAAGTGCTCACCATTGCCCCATGGAAGGTGGCAGGGGCATTGTTCATCTGTGGGATCCCAAGCCTGCTTCTTTGCAGACCAGCCCCGAATCTCTTCAGTACAACCTTTACCACAGTGACATTTCCCAGTATATCTCAAGGATTGCAGAGGCCACACAGCACCTCTGGAGGAGGGCAAAGGCAAAGTAGGAGAAGGGAAGGCTTTAGACCCAGAGTGCTGGCCACTGATTTCCTGTGACCACTGCCCTGTTAGTGCCACACTCTTGGCAGGATCAACCTTGCCCAGCCTATAAAAGTCTCCACCTACTCCCTGTCAAGTCCAGACTCCTGGCTGGGCAAGGTCTAAGTGAATTGTGTCTGTTGGTGGGTTGCAGTGTGCTGCATAGAGACACAGAAACAGTCCTGTGAGCCAGCCATGCCACTCCACCAACTTCCTGCTTGGCTGACTTCAGTGGTCTGTGGATTCCTGCTTCTCCCACTCCAGATCTAGGGTGAGACTCCTGAAGAGGATGGGGGCTGGAGTCAGGGACCAGAGTGAGATCTGCCATACTGTGTAGAGCTGAGTTTGAGGTTGAAAAGGGGAGGGAAGACGGGAAAGATGGAGATGACCAGATGATAGAGTGGGAAAATTGTGCTATTTAAGCCTCCACAAGATGCCCAGGGTGGTGATTATATAGCTCAGAGAGGGTCACAGATACCTGAAGACATAGAGGAGTGAGCCCAATATGAAAGAGTCAGAGGTGCACTGATATGTGCTAGGCAGAATCAGGGATTCTGGACATTTCCCGCCTCTGTGTGCTGTTGCTACTGAATATGCTAATGTAACTGTCATTCACATTATTCTCTGTTCCTTAGTGGGTCCCCTGTATCACCAGAGAAGCATCATGGCATGGTCCAATAGGCCCTAGCAAAGGTGTTTGTCCTGGAAGAGATATACTTCCCCAGAAACACATCCTCAGGTTGAACCGAGATGCCCCTGGTTTCTTTCATCTATGTATGAACCCTGGCCAAATGTTTGGCTTGGCTTCCAGGGCGAGGTATCTCCTGGGCTTGCCACAAACTCTCCAGGCCCTTATCAGGAGCTCACGCCACCAGAGAATTATATCCATAAATATATGTGCAACCTTTGATCACCTCAGTCCACGGCAAGTTGGGATGGGTCCTACCCTCTCTTATCTAATTTGTCCTAAGCAGTTCCCCTCACTTCACCCACAGTCCACTCCTACCACAACCCCTCCCTCGCTTGCTCTTGATTAGGCTCTGGATAGTGGTTCTGAAATAGTGAGTCAAAGATAACAATTATTTATATGAGAAGGAGCTGGTTATTCAAATCTTGCTACCCAGAAGACCCAGGGTTTTAAATCTCCTAATTCAAGGGTCAGCTGCCTCATACCATTTCATGAGGGGCTTGAAGCAACATGCAGGTAGCTGGTCTCTAAAAGGAGGTTTATCCTTAAACACATCAATTATGTAACAATTATGAAGCATGAGTGGCTGGTAGCCACAGTGAGGTCCAGGGTCAGAGCTCTCATGTAGCTAAAACCTCTTGTGTAGATAACGTGGAGGTCAGTGGTATGTCTTTGGACCTTGGAAGGATATTGGGAAATTGCTGCCTGTGGTATCTGTTTGTGGTTGCTATCTTGATTCAGCCATACCAGATGACATGGAACTTTATGACTCACAAATAGCTCCTGGAGAGTTCATAGGGACAGGAGAGTTACATTTTTTAAAAAATGAATTAGGTCCCATTTGTGAATATCTACAACTTGAAGGAGATACTGGGGAAAAGGGTTCCAGTAGACATGGAATTGGTCCTGATGACAAAATTACCAGAGATTGTAGGCCTGAATAGATGTCTCAAAACACCTGAAGGAGCATGAGTTTTGGGGCTACCAAATGGGAGCATACATGGAAGGATTCTGTCTTATGGTAGGACCCCCCCCAAGGTATACAGTATCCATTTAAATAATTATCATGGTTGTACAAGCCAGGTTGATGAGGATCATAAGATGATTTCCAAAGACCTCCTCCCTCCTCTATACCCAACACAAGTGGGCCAGAATTTTCATGATCTGATCAGAATTGTGTGACTCTCTTCTTGCAGCCTAATTCTTTCAGAATTTTTGGTACCTCCAGTGTGAGTTCCTTGAGAGTTGGAAATGTTCAGTCCAATCTCCAGAGTCCTGCTAGTGGCTTGTAAAACCTATTGGGTTGATGGACATGATGCTTATTATCCAGTACCTAAGACCCACGCCGAGCTCCACAGTCACTGTGCCTACTCAAAGGGTCAGATGCCCCTGGTTAAGGAAATGTCTCTGTTCTTCAAATTGGAGACATGGTGGAAGGATTACAATTCCCTTGCGTGTGGATTTTGATTTCAGCAATATTTCACCACCCTATGTATAAGTGAGCTTCATTCATTCATACTACACTGGTGTGGTGGCAACAACACTGGACAGGCTTTAATTGGCACAGAAAGAAGGTATGTCAACTCTGGCAGCCAATGCGTCTAGAAAACTGTATGTGTCAAGATTTCCAAGGCTTAGGGGGAGAGAAACCCAATGCCTTCAACATGGTGAAGGCTTCCTGGAGGTCAGAGCTCCATTCTAGCTTGAGATGGAGAGTGTCATCCACCCAAGCCTGTGGCCTGCACATTCTTTGGAAGAGACATGAGAGAATATTCTGTATAAATAGGACACTGGTGCAGCACAGGTTCACAGAGACTTCATTCTAACTTATTAGTTGTCTGGGGAGCTCATTTGTTATGTGTCTGAGTGGCAGGGGCTACAGGGTGGACAGGGCTTGATACCTTCATGACCATGTAATTACAGCTTAAACTGTCTCCCCACCACTCAGAACTTGAGACTTGCTGACACCATAAAGGAAATAAACAGAAAGACCTTGCCAGCTGTTACGCAGAACACAGTAGGACTCATGGTAAGGATCTGAATACCTGCACCAATGAATGGGGTACCCCAAGGTATCTGTTCACACAGTAACCTCTAGGAATACACAATGGGATATCTGTGTGTTAGTGGTGGGGTTACTCCAGCACTTGGCTCTTTCTCCCCTTATATTATGTCCCATCCCAATTCCATCTCTGCACCCAGAGGCTGCCCCCTCCCTGACACTGCACTGCCTGCTTAGCCTGACTCTCTCTGATCCTCTTGACACAGAACTTGATTGCTGAGTGTGCTCACCTGCTGATGGAAGAGTACATGGGGGACACCGAGGACCCCCAGACCCTCCAAGCCCAGTTCCAAGACATGATGTTCGTGATGCCTGCACTGCAAGCAGCACATTTTCAGTGTGAGTACATCTGTAGCTGAAGCCTGCCTGAGCTCTCCACCTCCAGGTTCCCATATCCCTGTCTACTTCTGTGAGTTCCAACATCATAAGATCTTCTCCTCCAACCCCAGTCCTCCACATGTGAGGGAGGACCATGTTGAGGAGGTTGCCTTTGTCTTTGGGTCTTCCTTGTATGGCAGCAGCCATGAGTATTCTTCATTTCCACAAGCTAGAATGGGCCACACTAGAATCCCTGTAGGAAAGTCTTCTCATGGTCAACATAAGGAAACTGAAATTCAGAGAGAGGAAATGATCAAGTGTGCAAAATCTTACCACTGAAAAAGCTGCAGCTGTTTACATTCCAAGTCTTTTCCCAAGCAGCCTGTGCTCATAACACCTGTCCCCACCTGCCATAAGGTGTCAGACATGGGTACAGAGTGCATGATTGGAAATTATAAATGTTCCTAAGTTACTCCAAGGACTGAGAGTAGAAATGTCCTCTAGGACAGGAATATACACTGATGTATTATTCAGCTAGAGGCTAGGATGAGTAAGAGAGGGTTAATCAATGGGAGTGGCTGATATTGGGTGGAGCAGAGAAAAAGGATTAGGCCTGCTAGGTAGAACCAGACTACAGTTGAATGCAGGGTGGAGAACAGATTTAGGCACCCTGAAATTAGCCAAGATCTTGACCCTCGTTCTCCTCTGTGCAGCTGAACTTTCTGAGGAGGAGGAGCTACTGAGCAGGAGAATGATAAAGTACTGGGTCAACTTTGCCCAGAATGGGTGAGATAATACACCTAACCCTGCCTCCCCAGAAAGGGTCCACCTAGTGATCCTCTGGTGGCATCCTCATGAGCATACATGATACTTAGTTAAGTGACAACTCTCCTTCAAACCCCAGGACTCACTCACACACACAGAGGCTTCGTAGGTTCAAGTCACACTCTCTTGACCCAGAGACCTGAAGGGTGGATCACAATTTTGTGGCAACATCAGCGCTCACTGTGAGGTGGCTCTGAGCCATATGGAACAGACACTAGTAGAGGTCTTTGTTTCCCTATATTCTATATCCCTTGCTTCCCTCCACTCCTGGTCTTTTGGGCTGCCTGGCATGACCCTAATGAGGTGATTGGGTCCAGGCTCACAGGAACTCAGAATGACCCTTATCCCCCTTTCTCCTGGGGTGTGTCCACAGGAACCCTAACAGGGTACATGGGGACCTTCAGTATTGTAGTGGTGCTCCACAGCCATGGTATTAAGAAGAAGCATCATAATTTTCAGTTAAACTAAAGGTATTTGTTATTGGATCCTCAACTTCAAGGACTTAAATGCTCAGTTCCTCAGCGCAGGTGATGATTAGGTTAGGAGAATGAAGGTCAGAGAGTTCTTAACTCTGAGTAGCCAAATATACTCATCCTGAGGTTCCAGACCAGAGCCTGGATTTATCAACACTCCAGCCTCACCTTCTCCCCTTATCTGGATGCAACCCAATTGGCTGGGGCCAGACCAGGACCTTGAACTAAAATCCCTACTTCATTTCCTCCCTTCTTCATCTGTGTCCCAGTTTGCATAATATCTATTTCTTGCTATTAGTTACTTTCTTATCAACCTCCACCACAATGCATGGGTTGAGCCACGTGCTGGTGGCCTCTACCTAACACTCAGGAGACAGAGATCTGAAGATTGCAGTTTGAAACCAACCTGGGCAGGAAAGTCCATGAGATTCTTCTCTCCTGTTAAGCAGCATAAATTGGCAATGGAGCTGCAGCTCCAGTGGAGTGCAACATCAGCTTTGAGTGAAAAAGCTAAAGGATAGCTCTCAGGACCTGCGTTCAGGCCCTAGTACTAGCAAACATGTGTGCACACATGCACACACACACACACACACACACACACACACACACACACAGAATGCAGGGGCAGGAGCACCACATTAGTTCCTTTCTTATCAGTCCCTACCGGATTACACTAGGATTCCCACAAACCCACTACAAAAACCTTAGCCTATAAGCAGGAATAAATCATTAAGCTTTGGCTGAAGGCTCTGCAATATGCCTGTGCTGATGGCGATCTGTCACTTGGTCTATTCTCCAAACTGTGTGGGAGTCTACCAAGAGCATCTGCCCAGGTCTAGGCAGAAGGGTCTGGGACCATGTCCTGGGCCTCAGTTCCTGAGACTGGAGATCTGGAGACCTTGTGGCTGGAATGGAGGTCAGAGAATCTTTAGCAAGTCATGCCAGGGGAAATGAGCCCTCTGTGAATGGCACCAAGAAGGAAAGCCTGTGGTGCCAGGCTGTAGGTTCTCAACAGGATTGTGCACCAGCTTGAAGAATCAAAGCTGGTTCTCACAGGCAGTAAAGACTGTGTGAGGCTGAGCCTGGCACCATGTCCTCTGGGAAGTCAGGCTGGACTGCAGCTCCTGGCTCCTGGTATCTCATTGCATCTTAGCAGGATCTACGTGTTTCACACACTCTGGATTACAGACCTGGTTCCCAGATTACCCCAGGCCCAGAGAGCCCTGCCTCCTTACAGTGCTGCCATAAATTCACCTTAAATGTATTTCAAGTGGATAAATGACTGCCCTTGATTTCAGCCACCAGGGTAGCCACAGATGGGGGGGGGAAGGGTGAATATGGGAATGAGTCCTTAAGAAATGTCAGAGGGACAAGTATGCTTGAATGGACCAGCCATTCCTAAATAGGAAGGGGTCCATTCAGATCCTCAGACCTCAGTTCTAAGGGATGAGGAACCTTGAGGGGGGAATGGTAATCTATAAGCAAATGAGAGCAATGGAGAACTTCAAAATGAGCACAGTCATAGCTCCCTGTCTGCTCAAGTGTTCACCTTTACCCCAGGGTGGGGGGGGGAGGGGAATCTGCTTTTCTGCCGTCCAGCCCTGAATTTCTCCAGTACAACCTTCACCCTGGTGAAAGTTCCCAGTATCTCAAGGGCTGCAAAAGTCACACAGCACCTCTGGAGAAGGGCAAAGGGAAAGTAGGAGAAGGGAAGGGCTCACAACCAGATTGCTGGG
Organism: Dipodomys ordii; assembly: GCF_000151885.1. Classification (NCBI taxonomy): domain Eukaryota; kingdom Metazoa; phylum Chordata; class Mammalia; order Rodentia; family Heteromyidae; genus Dipodomys; species Dipodomys ordii. The sequence continues at coordinate 6,741,708 of NW_012267234.1, forward strand.
CCCTGACTTCCTGTGACCACTGCCCCATCAGTGCCCCTCTCTCACAGGAACAACCTTGCCCAACCTCTCCTAGGTCCCGCCTCCTCCAAACCCGGCCGGGCAAAGTCTAGGTGAATTGTCTGTTGGTGAGTTGCAGTGTGCTGCATAGAGACACAGAAACTGTCCCGTGAGCCAGCCATGCCACTCCACCAACTTCCCGCTTGGCTGACTTCAGTGGTCTATGGATTCCTGCTTCTTCCACACTGGATTCAGGGTAAGTCACTGCAAGGGGATGGGTCAAGGTGGAGGGAAACAGGGACTAGCTTGAGATCTGCCACATTATGCAGAACAGAGTTTGAAGTTAAAGAAGGGAGGGAGAAAGGAGTAGGTGGACATGACAGATGACAATGTGGGAAAATTTTGTTATTTAAACCTCCATAAAATGCCAGGATGGTGATCATATAGCTCAGAGAGGGTTATAGATGCCTGAGGAAACACAGGAGTGAGCCCAATCTGAAAGAGTCAGAGGTGCACTGACATGTGCCAGGCAGAGTCAGGGATTCTGGACATTTTCCTCCTCTGTGAGTAGGTGCAGCTGGAGCTGTAACTGCTACTGAATCTGATCATGTAATTGTTCACACTATCCTCTGTCCCTGTGTGGGTCCCCTTCATTGCCAGAGAAGCATCTTGGTAGGTCCAATATTCCCCAGCAAAGGTTTCTGGTCCTGGAGGAGATATACTTCCCCAGAAAAACATCAGTAAGTTGAACCGAAGTGGACCTGGGTTTCTTTCACCTATGTACGAACTCTGGGCAAAGGCTTGGCTTAGTTTCTAGGACTCAGAGGGTATGTCCTGTGCCTGCCACAAACTCTCGGGCCTCATATCAGGAGCTCATGCTACTTAGAGAATTACATCAGAAATATATGTGCAACCTTTGATCCTCTCAATCCACAGCAAGCTGGGATAGGCTCTGATGAACTCCCCTACCCTCTCTTATTTAATCTGCCCTAAGGAGTTCCCCCTCACCCCACCCATGGCCCACTCCTACTGGATCCCCTCCCTTTCCTGCTTGATCAGGATCTGGGTATGGATTCTGAAATAGTGAATTGAACATAACAATTGTTTATATGAGAAGGAGCTGGTTATGCAAATCTTGCTACCCAGAAGACCCAGGTTTAAATTCTCCTAATTCAAGGGTTACTTTTTCCACTGTAGGACTCAGCTTTCTCATACCATTTCATGAGGGGCTTGAAGCAACATGCAGGTAGCTGGTCTCTAATAGGAACCTATGAGCAATGTTTATCCTTAAACACATCAATTATATAACTACTATGAAGCATGAGTGGCTGGTGGCCACAGTGAGGCCCAGGGTCAGAGTTCCCATGCAGCCAAAATCTCTTGCACAGACAACATGGAGGTCAGTGGTATGTCTTTAGATTTTGGAAAATATTGGGAAACTGCTGTCTGTGGTTTCTATCTTGGCTCAAGCCATACCAGGTGACATGAAACTTTGTGATTCACAAATAGTTCCTGGAGCGTTCTTAGGGACAGGAGAGTTACTTTTCTTATTGGAGGGTGATCCTGGGGGATTCAACGGAGAGTGAATTGGTCCTGATGACAAAATTGCCAGAGATTGTGGGCCTGACTTGTTGTCTCAAAACATCTTAAGGAACATGAGTTTTGAGGCTACCAAATGTGAGCTCATATGAAGGATTCTGTCTTACATTCGTTAAAAAAAACAACAACCCACAAAGTATGCGGCATACATTTAAAAAAATATCATGATTGTACAAGTCAGATTGATGCAGATGATATCCAATGGCCTCCTCCATTCTTGATCCCCAACACAAGCCGGCCAGGGTTTTCATGATCTGATCAGAGCTGTGTGACTCTCTCCTTGCAGCCCTATTTCATCTTGGCATTTCTGATACCTCCATTGTGAGGAATCTGAGGGTTGGAAATGTTCAGTCCAATCCCCAGAGTCCTGCTAGTGCCTTGTAAAACCTGTTAGGTTGCTGGAAATGATGCTTATTCTGCCAAAAACTAAGCTTGAAGCTCCTAGTGCTTAATGATGGTATAAGGTTCCAAAGAACCTCAGGGATCCTGCCTGGTAGGAAGGTCTGGGTCAGGTCAGTGAAAACAGTGGTGTTGGAGCACAGTCATGCAGACAAAATGTATGTGAAGCCAATGAACCTGCAGATCAGAGGACCTTGTCTGGCTGAACTGTGGGTGGCATAGAACCAACAGGAGCCACAATGGGAGTGGCAGCTGATAGGGCACACCCAACTCTCATGTGCATCTCTCTACTCACAGGCCAGGACCCAGCCAGCCCCATCAGAACCACACACACCGGGCAGGTGCGGGGCAGCCTCATCCATGTGAAGGATAGCAATGTGGGAGTGCACACCTTCCTGGGCATTCCCTTTGCCAAGCCACCTGTAGGACCACTGCGGTTTGCCCCTCCGGAGCACCCTGAGCCTTGGAGTGGTGTGAGGGATGCCACCTCCTACCCAGCCATGTAAGCTCTTCCGGGGTGAGAATCTCTGTAGTGGAATGGTCACCCTGGACCACACTGAGTATTTCTCCTATGAATACCCCCAGTCCATTTCAATCTGAACTGGAGAATTTCCCATGTTGATTTTTCCAATGAATTTGCTGAGATTCAGTAGGTGGAACAGCTTTGCCAGGCTCATAGCTCTGACTTTGCATATGAACAGTGTTAGCACCAGGTGCCAAAGCACAGAGATATATTTGTGCCATGACTTGGATCATGCCAATTGTTCTCTGCCACCAGGGGAAGCATCCCTGGGAAAGGTTCAGCTGGGCTGTATGGACCTGACAGAGCTTATGGTCCACCTTGTCTATATGGACCTGACAGAGCTCCTGGTCCAGCAGCAGATGCTACAGATCGCTGAGGAGGGCAGCAGTGGGGGCTCCTTGGAGAAGCCAAGCTCCACAGTCACTGTGCTTACCCAAAGGGCCAGGTGCCCCTGGTTAAGGAAATGTCTCTGTTCTTCAAATTGGAGACATGGTGGAAGGATTACAATTCCCTTGTGTGTGGATTTTGATTTCAGCAATGTTTTACTACCATATGTATAACTGAGCTTCATTCATTCATACTACACTGATGTGGTGGCAACAACCCTGGACAGGCTTTAATTGGCACAGAGAGAAGGTATGTCAACTCTGGCAGCCAATGCTTCTAGAAAACTCTATGTGTTGAGATTTCCAAGGCTTAAGGGGAGAGAAACCCAATGTCCCCAACATGGTGAAGGCTTCCTGAAGGTCAGAGCTTCATTCTAGCTTGAGATAGAGAGTGTCATCCACCCAAGCCTGTGGCCAGCACATTCTTTGGAAAAGATATGAGAAAATATTCGGTATAAACAGGACACCAAAGTATCAAATGTTCACGGTGGCTGGGAACAAATTGAGCTTCAGGTTCAGATTTTTGACTATAAGACAAACACTGGAATAATTGTCTTCTATTGCAACCAGGTGTCTGCAAAATTTGGATATGATGAATATAGGGGAAATGTCGAGCCTAACTACACTTCCCATCCCCATGTCTGAAGACTGCCTTTATCTCAACATCTATTCTCCTGCCAGTGCCCAGGAGGGCTCTAACCTGCCTGTGAGTGTTGGATTTTCTGGGAGAACATTTCTTCTGTAAGACTCTTAGTAGTGGAAAGAATAGCCTGGGTTCTGAGGCAGTGTGGAACCTAATGAAAAGTTTCATTATCAGGTTCCAAACACCACTTGTCAGGAAGGGTGAATCACCAATGGTAGGGGATTCAGAGTTCTAACTGCTCCCAGTTGTTAGAGGCCTTGGTTCTTTAATCAAACAAGAACTCACTACCAACATGAGCCCAGAAGACTCAGTGAGGAGCCCAATTGTGGAACTTTGAGATCACTCAAGTTGTGGGTTATCTATTGTGCCAATGATAGTATGTGATCCTTTGACTCATATTAAAGTGAGACAATCAGGAAAATGCCCCTTTTCCTTCCACGTTAGATAGACAAGAGCGTAAGGTCACTGGTACTCCAGGCTTGAAGCCACTAATTCAGCCTTGGATTCCTGCAGTTGTCCTCAAGGATAGTGACTGAACTTGTGGCCCTCCTCCAGGGCCAAGTTCAGAAGGTCTTGAGGGAGTTTTTTCTATGTTGGCAACTACACACAGCCAAAGCCATGAGCAGTGTAATGGACACAGAGGTAGGATAGGGGCTGAATGAGAATCAACAACAGCTGTCTTGACTTTCCCAGGTCATGGTATGGATCCATGGTGGTGCACTGGTTGTAGGTATGGCTTCCGTGTATGATGGATCCATGCTGGCAGCCATTGAGCATGTGGTGGTGGTCACTATCCAGTACCGCCTGGGAGTCCCGGGCTTCTTCAGGTGAGCGAGGGATTGAGATGGGCAATGAGGGCCAAGCACAGCCAGGACAGCCCTGTGACCCTTGTCTCTGTCACTTTCAGCACTGGAGACCAGCATGCCACTGGCAACTGGGGCTACCTGGACCAAGCGGCCGCCCTACGCTGGGTCCAGCAGAATATCGCCCACTTTGGAGGCAACCCCAACCGTGTCACCATTTTTGGCGAGTCTGCAGGTGGCACAAGTGTGTCCTCACATGTCGTGTCCCCCATGTCCCAAGGACTCTTCCATGGTGCCATCATGGAGAGTGGGGTGGTCCTGCTGCCAGACCTCATCTCCAGCTCCTCTGAACCAGTCCGCTCAGTGAGTGCCCTCAGCTGCCCTGGTCCAGACTCCCTATACTATACTTATCCAAAGAGGCTTTAATTTTGTCTTGTTGGGTACAAAATTGACCATGAAGGTAACTTTGGAACGTCTTGATAATTGCTGAGGAGTCAGGGTACAATCCATACTTCTCAGCCTCACTGAGTTAATGCTAAACCCAGAGTCTCCTATGTGGATATAACCATGTAAGCAGCAAAGATGTCCCCTCCAGGCAAAGTCCCTGAGCATCATGAATGTGGGAACAATTTCACACCTACAGAAATACACACAGTAAACCCTAAATGATCTGGAGTAACTTGCATCAATCTGGGTCTGGGAAAACCTCTCTTGCTACTTCAAAAGGTGAGGCAGCCTCTGTCTGTTTGCTTTCCAGATCGTGGCCAACCTGTCTGCCTGTGAGAAGATGGACTCAGAGGCTCTGGTGCGCTGTCTGCGGGCCAAGAGTGAAGAGGAAATGCTGGCTATTACCAAGGTCAGGCTGAATGGTGTGGGTGTGGACCAGCCCACTTCTCAATGAAGGGGGAAAAGGACATACGATGTGTATCATCCAGTCCTAATACTCTGAAACAAACACTCTGTTCTTGTACCTCTGGATAGGAAATGAAGGCTAAGGGAGGCTAACCTAAGTGTTGCATCTTTTGGTATATGTATGGGAGAGAATGCAGGGAGGAATTGGCATAGGGTGGAAGTAACATAGGGATATAAGAAAAATATGTGTTATGTGATCTCAAATCCTGGTCATGGATGCCTCCTCAGACCTTCAAGATCATCCCTGCAGTGGTGGATGGGGTCTTCCTACCCAAGCACCCAACGGAGCTGCTGGCCTCTGCTGATTTCCACCCAGTCCCTAGCATCATTGGTGTCAACACTGATGAGTATGGTTGGATCCTCCCCATGGTGAGACTTCATTCTAACTCATTAGTTGTCTGGGGAGCTCATCTGTTATGTGTCTGAGTGGCAGGGTGTATAGGGTGGGACAAGGCTTGATACCTTCATGACCACGTAATTCCAACTTAAACTGTCTCCTCACCACTCAGATCTTTGGACTTGCTGACACCATAAAGAAAATAAACAGAAAGACCTTGCCAGCTATAATGCAGAACACAGTAGGACTCATGGTAAGGATCCAAACACCTGCACCAGTGGATGGGGCACCCTAAGGTATTTGTTCACACAGTAACCTCCAGGAATATACAATGGGATATCTGTGTGTTGGTGGTGGGGTTACTCCAGCACTTGACTCTTTCCACCCTATGTTAATGTCTCAGTCAGGTGCCATCTCTGCACCCAGAGGCTGCCTCCTCCCTGCCACTGCACTCCTGCCTAGCCTGACTCTCTCTGATCCTCTTGGCACAGAACTTACCTGCTGAGTGTGCTGACTTGCTGATGGAAGAGTACATGGGGGACACCGAGGACCCCCAGACCCTCCAAGCCCAGTTCCATGACATGATGGGGGACTTCATGTTCGTGATGCCTGCACTGCAAGTAGCGCATTTTCAGTGTGAGTACATCTGTAGCTGAAGCCTGCCTGAGCAGCAGGCAGCTTAGAGCTGTGCATCCAGGGTGACCTCTGTGATGTCCAATCTCCACCTTTGTCTCTCTCAAGGCAGTGGTAGGCACTTGATGCCACACAGGTCAATAAATTCTCAAGGCTACTATAAGACACAGGCATCACTGGCACTTTAAAGAAGTGGAAACTTAGATAATGATTAAGCCAAGAACACACAGAAAATCAAAGCCATGATTGAACCAAAGGTTTTTCCCACTGGGGTCTTGTGAAAGATGAAAGTAACATGCAGTTCTTGACCTCAAAGCTCATCCCAAAGTCAGAGAATGGAGCATTTAATGTGATGACCATCTTTGGTCTTTGAAATGCCTCTTCCTGAGGCTTCTCACTTCACAGTCCAGATTCCAGCCAGGTTCAGTCTAGCATCTTATCACTAAAGATGAGGAAGGACAACTCCAAATGAGGGCTCACCATGTCATAATTTGTCTCCACTTCCAGGTTCCCATAGCCCTGTCTACTTCTATGAGTTCCAACATCCTTACAGCTTCATCAAGGACCTTAAGCTCCAGAATATAAGGGCCGACCATGGTGCTGAGGTTGTCTTTGTCTTCGGGTCCTCCTTTGGTGGCAGCAGCCGTGAGTCTTCTTCATTTCCATAAGCTAGAATGGGCCACACTAGGGTCCCTGTAGGTGAATTTCCTCGTGGTCTACATAAGGAAACTGAAGCCTAGATAGAAGACAAGATCAAGTGTGCAGAATCTTACCGCTCAAAAAGCTGCAGCTGTTTACATTCCAAATTTTTTCCCAAGCAGCCTGTGCTCATAACACCCGTCCCTACCAGCAAGCAATAAGGTATCAGTCATGGGTACAGAGTGCATGCTTGGATGTTATAAATGTTCCTAAGTTATTCCAGGGACTGAGGGTAGAAATGGCCTCTATTCCAGGAATACACACTGGTGTATTCAACTAGAGACAAAGAAGAAGAATGGAGGGTTATGGAATGGGAGTCTCTGATACTGGGTGGAGTAGAATGAAAGGATTAGGCCTGTTATGGAGGATCAGACTACAATTGAATGGAGGGTGGAGAGCAGCAGTAGGCACCCTGAAATTAGCCATGATCTTGACACTTGTTCTCCTTTGTGCAGCTGACTTTTCTGAGGAGGAGCAGCTACTGAGTAGAAAGATGATGAAGTACTGGGCCAACTTTGCTCGGAATGGGTGAGATAATACACCTAACCCTGCCTCCCATGAGTGAGTAGAGTCTACCTAGTGATCCCTTTGTAATGTACTCACGAATGCTCATGACCTTAGTTACTTGGCATTTCCCCCCTCAAACCCCAGGAGTCACTCACACACAGAGAATGAATGGTAAGTTCAAGTCACACTCTCTTGATCCAGAAACCTGAAAGGTAGAGCACAGTTTTGTGGAAATATCAGCGCTCATCTCAGTGAGGTGGCTCTGAGCCATATAGAACAGACACTTGTGGGAGGGCCTTGTTTTCCTTATCAGAAAAGTTTCCCTCATTCCCTCATACCCCCACTCCTGACCTTTGGGCTGCCTGCCCAAATCACCTAATGAGGTGATTGGGTCCAGGCTCATAAGGACTTAGAATGACCCTCACCCCTCCTCCTTGTGGGGTGTGTCCACAGAAACCCCAACAGTGAGGACCTGATTCATTGGCCCTTGTTTGACCAGAATGAGCAGTATCTACAGCTGGACATCCATCCTGCCGTGGGACAGGCCCTGAAGGCCTCCAGGCTGAAGTTCTGGACCAAGACCCTGCCCCAGAAAATCCAGGAGCTCAAGGGGGCTGAGAAGCATGTAGAGCTGTAGTGGTCCATGTCAGGATGAGTGGGCTTGAGTGCAGGTAGGATCAGCAGGAGGTGCCCATACATTTACCATGAAATAGGAATTGACTCAATCATTCATTCACTTGGCCATTCATCCCCCTGTATCCTGTCAGCCAGCCAACCAGCTGATACGTATGAACAACTCCCTACATGATGTTCATGACCAACTTGCCTGAGCACTCTCTGGTTAGACACACTCAATAAATGCCCCTTGGCAATGAAGCTGAATGAGCTCCAAGTGCTTACAGTCCTCCAAACCCCATGGGCCTGGGCTACTTTCTTTCTCGCTCATCTCATCTCCCCAACCTCTGTCTGCTCCAAGTCCCCAGCCTCTCTTCAAATGAAGAAGATGTTCTGAGCATGTTACTCCTAGAAGTGGGTTAAAATCCCAGATTGACCCTTCAGCAATTCCCATTTTTTTCTCTAACTTCTAAGTAACCAAAATTAGGCCAATTTAATTTCTAAGTTTCTCTAATACACACACTTTCTCTCTCTCTCTCTCTCTCTCTCTCTCTCTCTCTCTCTCTCATCCACACAAGTGTACAAGAAATTTTGTTTTGGATTAATTTCTATGCAGTTAAATTTACCCACATCCACTCCTATATCATGTGTTAAAATGTTTCTTTCATGCAACGAACTCCCTTCACATACTTTACAGATAATTACTTTCCTTTACTCAGCTTTTGTAAACACTTGATTGTGTTTGTTTGTTTTATATTCTAGGACTTGAACTCAGGGCTTTGTCTTCTGACTTGTTTTTTTTTCTCCTCAATGTTGCATCTCTATTTCTTGAGCCATCCTCCACTTCTGGCTTTCTGCTTGTTAATTAGACATAAGAATCTCAAAAAAGGGCTGGGAAGGTGGCTCAGTGGTAGAGCGCTTGCCTTGCAAGCATGAGGCCCTGGGTTTGATTCCTCAGCACCACATAAGCAAAAAGAAAAAAGCCGGAAGTGGCTCTGTGGCTCAAGTGGTAGAGCGCTAGCCTTGAGCTGAAGAGCTGAGGGACAGTGCCCAGGCCCAGAGTTCAGGCCCCACGACTGGACCCAAAAAAAAAAAAAAACAAAACAAGAATCTCAAAAACTTTTCTACCTGGACTGGCTTTGAACCTTGATCTTCAGCCCTTAGCATTCTGAGTTGCTAGGATTTTAGGTAAGAACCACTACATCCTGGCCCAATTGTATTTAGTTGCAATCAAGATTCAATATTGTTTGGAAAAATAATATCACAATATAGCATATCATACTAACTGAATTGTTTGTGACTTGTAGTCAAGGCGATTAATACTTTAAGAATCAAGTGTTATTTCTTTTATTGAGGAATGCCTTCTATGAATGCACACATTACTTTTTATTCACAAAGCAACTGGATGCACATCTGAGTGGGACAGATTCTCTGCTATTTTTAAGTTGTTTAGGACACTTCAAACTTTATGCAGGCACGTACTTTCATTTCTGTTGGATTCTATTCTGGGTTTTTGAGTGTTTAATTGGCGACTTTTCGAACTGGGCTGTCTTTGAACCAGTATCCTCAGATTTCAGCCTCCTGAGAAGTTAAGATTACACTGTGAGCCACTGGCACCTTGCTTGTGTCTCTGATGCTTTCTTTCTATCTCTCTGTCTCTCTATGCTTATGTCTATGTCTGTGTCTGCTTCTCTGTCTGTATCTGCCTTTCTTTCTCTCTCTTTCTCTTTCTGTCTCTTGTCTTTGTGTCTCTTTCTCTGTCTGTCTGTCTGTGTGTCTGTCTGTCTCTCCTATCTCTGTCTCCCCATCTTTGTCCAAATCACTAGGTATATGTAAGTTTTCATAAACCTCCTCACAGATACAAAATGCTTCTAAAAGGCTTTCATTCCATGCTTTTACTATTAGCATGGTTATTGTGCATGCCAGGGTCTCTGAATGATGGTGCAGGAAGTGGCAGGGCATGAGGGGACCTTCAGCCTTGCAGTGGGCACCACAGCCATGGTATTAAGAAGCAGCAGCATGATTTTCAGTTAAAATAAAGGGATTGGTTACTGGATCCTGAATTTCAAGGATCTAAATGCTCAGTTTCCCAGCACAGGTGATGATTAGGTTAGGAGAATGAAGGTCAGAGAGAACTCTTAATTCTGGGTAGCCAAATGTCCTTATCCTGAAGTTCCAGACCAGAGCCTGGATTTATAAACACTCCAGCCTCACTTTCTCCCCTTGTCTGGCTGTAATCCTTTTGGCTGGGGCCAAACCAGGACCATGAGCTAAGGTCCCTGCTTCATTTCCTCCCTTCTTCAGCTGTAACCCAGTTTGAATTATTACTATTAAATTAATTACTTTCTTATCAACCCCCACCAGAATGCATGCGTTGAGCCATGCACTGGTGGTTTGTACCTAACACTCAGGAGACAGAGATCTGAAGATTGCAGTTTGAAACCAGCCTGGGTAGGAAAGTCCATGAGATTCTTATCTCTTGTTAAACAGCAAAAACCCCACAATGGAGCTGCCGCTATAATAGTGTGTAGTACTAGCTTTGAGTGAAAAGGTTAAGGGATAGCTCTCAGGCCCTGAGTTCAGGTCCCAATTCCAGCACACACATTTACAGAGGAGAGAGAGGGAGAGAGAGAGAGAGAGAGAGAGAGAGAGAGACAGAGACAGAGACAGAGACAGAGACAGAGACAGAGAGACAGAGAGACAGAGAGAGATAGAGAGACAGAGACAGACAGAAACAGACAGAAACAGACAGAGACAGAGAGACAGAGAAAGAGAGGGAGAGGGAGAGAGGGAGAGGGAGAGAGTCCAAGGGTAGAAGCACCACATTAGTTGCTTTCTTATCAGCCCCTACTGGATTACACTAGCATTCTCACTAAACCAATACAAAAACCCTAGCCTGTAAGCAGGAGTGAATATTTAAGCTTTGGCTAAAGGCTCTGCAATAAACGTGTGCTGATGGTAATCTGTCACTTTGTCTATTCTCCAAACTGTATGTGAATCTACCAAGAGCATCTAGCCAGGTCTGGATAGAAGGGTCTCTGTCCATCTCCTGGGCCAGAGTTCATTAGGCTGGAGATCTTGAGTGCACATCAGATCTTGTGACTGGAATGGGGGTCAGAGGAATACATACCGCCGTTTTCAGCTAGAGGTAGGGAAGAAGAATGAAAGGTTATATAATGGGAGTGCCTGCTCCTGAGTGGAACAGAGGGAAAGGATCAGGCCTGGTATGGAGGACCAGACTACAGTTGAATGAAGGGTGTAGAGCAGAAGTAGGCACCCTGAAAGGTTGTCCAAGATGTAGACTCTTGTTCTCCTCTATACAGCTGGCTTTTCTGAAGAGGAGGAGCTATTGAGCAGGAGGAGGATGAAGTACTGGGCCAACCTGGCCCAGACTGGGTGAAATAATACACCTAACCCTGCCTCCCATGAGTGGAGTCCACCTAGTGATCCCCTTATGGCATTTTTATATGCATGTATGATCCTTAATTCTATGACAGTCCTCCCTTAAACCCCAGGACTCACACTGAGAAAGAGAGAGACAGACAGAGACAGAGAGACAGAGACAGAGACACAGACACAGAGACAGAGAGAGACACACACAGAAAGAGAAAGAGAGAGACAGAGAGACAGAGACAGAGAGAGAGAGAGTTTTGTAGGGTCAAGTCATTCTCTCTTGCTCAAGAGACCTGAAAGGTAGTTCACATTTTTGTGGAAACATCAGCACCCAACTCTGTGATGTGGCTCTGAACCATATAGAACAGACACTAGTGGGAGTGTTTTCCTATATCAGAAGTTTCCCTCATTCCCCTACTCCTGATCTTTTGGGCTGCCTTGCATGACCCTAATGAGGTGATTGGGTCCAGGCTCACAAGAACTGGAATGACTCTTACTCCCTTCCTGGGAGGGTGTGTCCAGAGGAACCCCAATAGTGAGGAACTGTTCCACTGGCCCAAGTTTGACCAGAATGAGCAGTACCTACAGTGGACATCCATCCTGCTGTAGGTCAGGCCCTGAAGGCTCCAGGCTGAAGTTCTGGACCAAGACCCTGCCCCAGAAGATCCAGGAGCTCAACGGAGCCTCACATCTGAGTGTGACACATTCTTCATTGTTTTTTTCTCTTCTCTCTTCATTTATTTAATTTTTTTGGCAATGAGGATCAAACCCAGGATGTTGTGCTTGCTCGGCAAGTGCTTTGCCACTTGATATTTTTAATCAAGTTGTTTAGGACACTTTCAAACCTAATTTTATGCAGAGACAGACTTTCATTTCTATTGAATTCTATTCTGGGTTTTTGAGTGTTTAATTGGAGATAAAAATGTCACCTAGGCTAGCTTTGAACCAAGATCCTCAGTTCTAGGTCTCCTGAGAAGCTAGGATTACAGGTGTGAGCCACTTGCACCTGGCTTGTGTCTTTGATGCTCTCTCTGTCTCTCTTTGGATGTCTCTCTTTATCTCTTTGGTTGTCTCTCTGTATCTCTGTTGATGTCTGTGATTGCCTCTCTGTGTCTGCCTCTCTTGTGTCTTTCTCTATTTCTCCCTCTCATATTCTCTCTCTTTTTATCCTGTCTCTGTTGCCTTGTCTTTGTCCAGATCACTAATTAAGGTCAAACCCTTTCATTCCATGGTTTTGCTATTAGCATGGTTATTGTGGATGCCGGGATCTCTGAATGCTGGTGCAGGAAGTGACAGAGCATATGAGGGCCATCTGCCCTGCAGTGGTGCCCCAGAGCCACAGTATTAAGAAGAAACATTGTGAGTTTCAGTGAAAATGAAGGAACTTGTTACTAAACCCTGAACCTCAATGACCTAGACTCTCAGCTCCACAGCCCAGGTGCTGATTAGGTTAGGAGAATGAATGTCAGAGAGAGCTATTCAGTCTGTGTAGCCAAAAGTCCTTATTCTGAGGTTCCAGACCAGTGCCTGGGTTTATATATACTCCAGCCTCACTTTCTCCACTTGTCTGGTTGTTGACTATTTGGTTGATACCAGACCAGCACCTTGATCTAACGCCCCTGCTTCATTCACTCTCTTCTTCAGCTGTGCCCCAGTTTGCATAATATCTAGATCAACCTCCACCAGAATGCATGGGTTGAGCCATGCACTGGTGGCCTGAACCTAACTCTCAAGAGACTGAGATCTGAGGGATACTGTTTGAAGCCAGCCTGGGTAGGAAAGTCCATGAGATTCTTCTCTCCTGTTAAGGAGCAAAAAGCTGGTAATGGAGCTTCAGCTCTAGTGGTGCGGAACACCAGCTTTGAGTGAAAAAGCTAAGGGATAGCTCTCAGGCCCTGAGTTCAAGACCTACTACCAGCACACAGACAGGTGCGCGCGCATACACACACACACACACACACACACGCACACACACCCCAAATCCAGGAGCATAAGCACTATATTAGTTACTTTCTTATCAGGTCCTACCGGAATACACTAACATTCCCATGAACCCACTACAAAAATTCTATCCTCTAATCAGGAGTGAACCATTGAACTTGAGCTAGAGGCTCTGCAATAAACCTGTGCTCATGGTGATTGGTGTCGTTGTCTATTCTCCAAACTGTGTGAGAGTCCAACAAGAGCATCTGCCCAGGTCTGGGTAGAAGGGTCTGGGTCTATATCCTTGGCCACAGTTCCTTAGAGTGGAGACCTTGAATGCACATCAGACCTTGTGGCTGGAATGGAGGTCAGAAAGCCAAGTCATGCCAGGAGAAATGAGCTTTCCAGGAATAGCACCGAGAAGGAACACCCATGCTGCCAGGCTGTAGGTTCTCAAGAGTATTGTGCACCAGATTGAAGAGTCAAAGCTGATTTTCACTGGCACCATGTCCTCGTGGAAGTCAGGCTGGACTGCAGCTCCTGGCCCTGAGTCTCACTGCATCTTGGCAGGATCTACATGTTTCACACACTCCTGATTACAGACCAGGGTCTCAGATTACCAGAGACCCACAGAGCCCTGTCTCCTCACAGTGCTGCAACCATAAAGTTCCCTTCAAATGGTTTTCAAGCGGGTAAATGATTGCCCTTGAGCTCAGCCATCAGGGTCGCCACAGGTTGGAAGGGGAATGGGTCCTTAAGGAAGGCCACAGTGAAAAGTATGTTTGAATGGACAGCCACTCCCAAACAGGAAGGGGCCCATGCAGACCCTCAGACCAGGTCTCTGAGGGATAACGGAACTAAAGTGGGAATTGGCAACTTGTGAACAATGAGTTCAAGGAAGAATTTCAAAATGAGCACAGTCATAGCTCCCTGTCTCTGCTCAAGTACTCATGTTTGCACTCATGTTGTGGGGACATTATCCATCTGTGGGATTCTGAGCCTGCTTCTCTCAGGATACTGCCGAATTTACAAACTTCACTGTAGTGACAGTTCACAGTATTCCAAGGACTGCAGAAGCCACACAGCTCCCCTGGAGGAGGACAAAGGAAAAGTAGGGGAAGGGAAGGGCTCACAAAAAGTGCTGACCACTGACTTCCTGTGACCACTGCCCCATCAGTGCCACTCTCTTGCAGGACCAACCTTTCCCTGCCTCTCCTATGTCCCTGCCTACCCCATTGCATGTCCAAACTTTGGTTGGACAAGGACTAAGTGAATTGTGCCTGTTGGTGAGTGCAATGGAATAGCTTTGAACCAGGATCCTCAGATGTTAGCCTCCTGAGAAGTTAGGATTGCACTTGTGAGCCACTAGTACCTGGCTCACATATCTGATTCCTTCTCTCTCTCTTTGCTTGTCTCTCTGTGTCTGTGACTGTGTCTGTGTCTGTGTCTGCCTGTCTCTGTCTCTCTCTCTGCAGAGCACACATGTAACATCATGCTTAGACTAATAGGTTTCACTCAATTTATCCAAACACTTCAAATATACCAGTATGAATCCACACCAATAACTAACTCTTATATCTCTGCAGGTTTTGCTTCAGCTGGTCACCTTAGTAAAGTCTTTGGCTCCCTCGGTGGGTACTTATCTCTGTATTCCATAGTTCTAACTCCTAATTTCACAGCTTAATATTTCATACAGTTTCACAGTACACATACATTCAATACATTCCCTATTTAACAATGCACTATGCCATTATTCCATAATTCTCACTCACAACAGTCTCTCTGTCCCTCTGTATCTGGATTTTTTTTTAAATTGTGAAAATACTGGACAGAGGGGTTACAATTACATGAGAAAGGTAATGAGTACATTTCTTATCAAGCACTGTTGCCTCCTCCTTTGTTTCCCCTTACCATCCCTTCGCATCTCCCTCCTTCCGCTTGCCCCCCCCCCGTGTCTCTTTCTCTTTCTCTGTCTCTCTATATCTCCCTGTGAATCTCTCTATATGTCTTTCTGTGAGTCTGTCTGTCTCTTTCTCTCTCTTGTTCTGTTCCTCTGTGTGTCTCTCTCTGTCTCTCTGTGAATCTCTCTGTGTGTCTGTGTGTATGTGTGTCTTTTTCTCTCTATCTTTTTCTCTCTCTCTCCTGGTTCTGTCTCCTCATTTTTCTTCAGATCACTAGATAAATGTAAGTTTTCATCAACCTCCTCAAACATAAAGAAATGCTTCTAAAAACCTTTCATTCCATGTTTTTAGCATGGTTATTGTAGATGTCATGTCTCTGAATGATGGCACAGGAGGTGGAAGGACCCATCGGGACCTTCAGCCTTGCAGTGGTGCACCACAGCCAGAGAATTAAGAAGAAACACTGTGATTTTCAGTCAGAATAACTCAACTTGGTCCTGGACCCTAAACTCTCAGCGCCCTAGTCCAGGTGCTATTTGGATTGAGAATGAAGGTCAGAGAGAGCTACTGAATCTGAGTAGCCAAATATCCTTATTCCAGTCTCCAGATGAGTGTCTTGATTTACCAACACTGCAGCATCACATTCTCCCCTCGCCCACCCATTTGGCTGGCACCAGACCAGGATCTTGAGCCCATTTTGTACAGGAATTCAACCAGGAGAAACAGAGAAGCCACATCTTGAGAGGTCTAATTGAGAGTCTTATTAGAAAGCTGGCAACTGCAGGTGGACTCCTGTCTCAAAGACCTGCAGCCCAAGCCGGGCACTTGTGGCTCACATCTGTAATCTTAGCTACTCAGGAGGCTGAGATCTGAGGATTGCGGTTCAAAGCCAGCCAGGGCAGGAAAATGCACTGCACAATGCACCTACATTGGATAAGGCACCACTTTGCTTAACACTGACTTCTGCTACTGTTGATTCCTGCTTGCTTGTAGCTGTAAGATTAGGGAAAAGGGAACTTGCAAACTCTCAGGTGAGGGGTATATGAACCTGACTTGTTTGGGAGTCTATTACACTTGGGTACCCTGAAGTATCCCAACTTCCCTGGCTGGTGGGACTTGAACCTATGATTGGAGAAAGGAGTCACCAACAGTCAACTGGGCTTGGAATTGTTTATTAGCCAGAGCAGGTGAAGACATTGAAGACCAGCAATAAAGTCAAATAGCTCAGGGTATTTTAAGGCAAGCCATGGGGGAACGGAGGGCCTACTTGCAGGTGGCCAGTGGTAGTTTTGCGATCCGCAAAGAAGCAAGTTACAGAAGCCGGGCTAGCAGTAACGATTACAAAATGGTGATTATCATTCCAGTCATTCGAATCACAAGGCAATAGGTCGCAAGGCAAAGTCCTCATGCCAATCTTCCCATCAAAGAAGCCAGTTAATGAAATAGCAATTACAACCTCACTAAGCAGAACAATAAGTCCTCATAGCAAAAATCGCATTCCAAATATCTTACTTATCACACCCCAAAATCAAACCACTTCTAGGCTTTCTGGCTCTTTATGAGACTCACTGTTATTCACCAAATTCCGGTAACCTGGTGTTTAACTCACAATTTACTTCAAGCCTTTTATCTTTGGAAGTTTTCCTTTTAATGACTAGCCTGGAGATTTTTTCTGTAAGGACAGATCCTGCCTTTCAAGTTTGGCCTGATTCTTGATCAGAAGTAACTTTTTCCTCTTTCTAATTTCACATTTTATATTATTTTTCGGGGGATCATCACACCCGACACCCGAGTGTGGTCAGCAGTAGGCTAATAAAGACTTTCCATTGGCTATATATTTTGTCTGAGTGATGACTCCTGGGAATTCCCCATTTCAGTTCAGAGAATCTTTAGACAAGTCATACCAGCAGAAATGATCCCAACAGGAAGGGTTCTAAGAAGGAAAGCCTGTGGTGCCAGGCTGTAGGTACTCAACAGTATTGTGCACCAGCTTGAAGAATCAAAGCTAGTTTCCAATGGCACTACTTCTTCTGGGAAGTCAGGCTGGGCTGCAGCTCCTGGCCCCTTACTGAATCCTAGCAGCATTCTAAGTACTTCATACACTCCCAATTACTGAACTGGCTCCCAGATCACCACAGGCCCAGAGAACCCTGTCTTCTCTTTTCAGTTTTGCAACTACCAAGTTCCCTTAAATGTGTTTCAAGTGTGTAAATGACTGCACTTGAGGTCAGACACTATGGTAGCCACAAATTGAGGGCTGGATGAATAGGAGAATGAGTCCTTAAGAAATGCTACAGAGACACACAGGTATAAAAGGACCAGCCATTCCTAAATAGGAAGGGGTCCATGCAGATGCGGAGACTACAACTCCAAGACATGAGCGAACTTGAAAGTAGACTCAGGAATCTATGAGCAATGAGATCAAGGATGAATTTCAAAATGAGCACAGTCATAGCTCCCTGTCTCTGCTCAAGTGCTCACCTTTCCCCCATGGAAGGTTGGGGGCATATCCATCTGTGCGATCCTGCGTCTGCTTTTCTGCAGACTAGCCTTAAATTTCTCCCTTCCATCCTTCACCTCAGTGATAGCTCCTAGTATCTGAAGGGCTGCAGAAGCCACACAGCACCTCTGGAGGAAGGCAAAGGCAAAGTAGGAGAAGGGAGGTCTCACACCCACAGTGCTGACTACTGACTTCCTGTGACCACTGCCCCATCAGTGCCACTCTCTTGCAGGGAACAACCTTGCCCAGCCTCTAAATGTCCCTGCCTACTCCGTGTCAGGTCCAAACTCCTGGCTGGGCAAGGTCTAGTTGAACTGTACCTG
>NW_012267234.1:6772475-6778063 GCF_000151885.1 Dipodomys ordii
GTCCATATATTATTCCCAAGGACTGGGGAAGAACTGTCCACTAGTCTAGGAATACACACTAGTCTTTTCAGCTAGAGGTAAGGAAGAAGAATGGAAGGTTGTGCAATGGGAGTACCTGATCTTGGGTGGAACAGAGGAAGAGAATTTGGCCTGGTATGGAAGACCAGACTACAATTGAATGGAGGGTGGAGAGCAGGAGTAGGCACCCTGAAATGTTGTCCAAGATGCAGACTCCTGTTCTCCTTTGTGCAGCGGGCTTTTCTGAGGAAGAGGCGCTACTGAGCAGGAGGATGATGAAGTACTGGGCCAACTTTGCCCGGAATAGGTGAGAACATACACCTAACCCTTACTCCCACCAGTGGAGTCCACCTAGTGATCCCCTTGTGGCATCTTTATATGCATCCATAATTCTTACTCAAACGACCGCTCTGCCTCAAACCCCAGGACTCACTCACACACAGTGAGTGCTTTGTAGGTTCAAGTCACTCTCTCTTGCCCCAGAGAGCTGAAAGTTGTCCGCATTTTCGTAGAAACATCAGCACTAACTCTTTTGGGTGTTTGTGAGCCATTTGCAACAGATACTATAGGGTGGTCTCAGTTTTCCTATAAAGTTCCCTATAAAGTTCCAATAAATTTTCTCTCATTCCCTCCACTCCTGATCTTTTGGGCTGCATAGCAGGACCCTAATGAGGTGATTGGGTGCAGGTTCACAAGAACTCAGAATGACTTTTACCACCCCACTTCTCCTGGGGTGTGTTCACAGGAGCCCCAACAGTGCGGATCTGCTCCACTGGCCCATGTTTGACCAGAATGAGCAATACCTACAGCTGGACATTCATCCTGCTGTGGGCCAGGCCTTGAAGACCTCCAGGCTGAAGTTCTGGACCAAGACCCTGCCCCAGAAGATCCAGGAGCTCAATGGGGCCTCACATCTGAGTGTGACATATTCTTCACTGTTCTTTTTTCTCTTCTCTCTTCATTTATTTACTTTTTTCTGGTAATGAGGATTGATCCCAAGATATACTTGATCAGCAAGTGCTTTGCCACTGAGCTACATCACAGTCTTTGACATTTTTAATAAAATTGTTTAGGACACTTTCAAATATGACTTTATGCAGACAACTACATTCATGCCCATTGGATTTTATTAAGGGTTTTTGAGTGTTTAATCAGAGATAAAATTATAACCTCGGCTGGATTTGAATCAAGCTCCTCGGTTCTAAGCCTCCTGAGAAGCTTGGATTCCATGTATGAGCCACTGGAACCTAGGTTATATCTCTAATGCTTTCTCTGAGTCTCTCTTCGGTTGTCTCTCTGTGTCTGTGTCTATATCTGTGATTGCCTGTGTGTTTCTTTCTGTCTCTTTGTTTCTCAATCATATTCTCTCTATATCCTGTCTCTGTCGCCTTGTCTTTGTTGAGATCACTATTTTTATGTAAGTTTTCATCAACATCCTCACTCATACAGAATGCTTCTAAAACACTTTCATTCCATGGTTTTACAATTAGCATGGATATTGTGGATGCCAGGGTTCTGAATGATGGTGCAGAAAGTGAGAGTGCAGTTGGGGAACTTGCAGTGGTGCACCACAGCCACACTAGTAAGAAGAAGCATTGTGAACTTCAGTGAAAATAAAGGAATTTGTTACTAAACCCTGAACTTCAACGATCTAGACTCTCAGCTCCCAGCCCAAGTACTGATTAGGTTAGAAGAATGAAGGTCAGAGAGAGCAATTGGGTCTGTGTAGCCAAAATTCCTTATCTTGAGGTTCTAGACTAGTGCCTGCGTTTACACACGCTCCAGCCTCACTTTCTCCCCTTGTCTGGCTGTATCCCATTTTGCTGATACCAGACCAGCATCTTGAACTAATGCCCCTGCTTCATTCATTCCCTTCTTCAGCTGTGACCCAGTTTGCATAATATCTATTTGTCACTATTAGTTACTGTCTGATCAACCTCCAGCAGAATTCATGGGTTGGGTCATGTGCTGGTGGCCTGTACTAAATCTCAAGAGACTGATATCCAAAGACTGTAGTTTGAACCCAATCTGTGCAGGAAAGTCCATGAGATTCTTCTCTCCTGTTAAGCAGCAAAAAGCTGGCAATGAACTTCAGCTTCAGTAGAGTGCAACACAAGCTTTGAGTGAAAAAGCTAAGGGATACCTCTCAGTCCTGATTTCAAGCTCTACTACCAGCACAAACACACCAAATCTGTCTCTTTCTCTCTCTCTCTCCCTCTCTCTCAGACACACACACACACACAATCCAGGAGCATAAGCACTATATACTATATTAGTTACTTTCTTATCCGGTCCTACCGGAATACACTAATATTCCCATATACCCACTACAAAAATTCTATCCTCTAATCAAGAGTGAATCATTGAACTTGAGCTAGATGCTCTGCAATAAACTTGTGCTCATGGTGATTGGTGTCATTGTCTATTCTCCAAAAGTGTGAGAGCCCAACAAGAACATCTGCCCAGGTCTGTGTAGAAGGGTCTGGGTCCATATCCTTGGCCACAGTTCCTTAGAGTGGAGACCTTGAGTGTATATCAGACCTTGTGGCTGGAATGGTGGTCAGAGAATCTTTAGGAAAGTCATTCTAGGACAAATGAGCCTTCCAGAAATGGCATCAAGAAAGAATACACATGCAGCCAGTCTGTAGGTTCTCAAGAGTACTGTGCACCAGTTTGAAGAGTAAAGCAGATTTTCACAGGCACCATGTCCTCTTGGAAGTCAGGTTGGGCTGCAGTTTCTGTCCCCTGGTATCTCACTGCTTCTTAGCAGGATCTACATGTTTCATACACTCCTGATAACAGAACAGGCACCCAGATTACTAGAGGCCCAGAGAGTCCTGTTTCCTCACAGTGCTGTTCGCTTCAAATGGTTTTCATGTGGGTAAATGACTGCCCTTGATCTCAGCCACTAGGGTTGCCACAGGATGGGAGGGGTATGTGTCCTTGAGAAATATCACAGTGTGTAGCCATTTTGACTGTGCAACTAAAGGACTCTGGTTGATACTTGCCTTAAAGTAGTGTTCTAGCACAAAATTGGTGTTACTTTCATACCAAATGGGTAGAACAAGCCTGAAAAACACAAGAAAAATGGCACGTCCGCGTATCTCAACTCCCACTCATGATAATCAGGTGATAGAACTGTTAATGTATAATCCAGAGAAGAGTTCCCAAAAAGCTCTACAAACAGTAGTAAACATGGTAAGTGAAAAGATTGAAAACCTGCAAAGGACTCAGCGTGAGCATGGTAGGGAACCAGAGGAGGCAAACCAAAGATTAATACAGGAATCTCTTGAACATGAGGAATCTACTCAACGAGTAATATAGGAATTGTGTGAGCAGGTTGAGAACAGTCAAAGAGAAATAAAGAAATTGCGTGAGCAGGCTGAAAGCAGTCAATGAGAAAGACATGAATTGCGTGAGCAGGCTGAGAACAGTCAAAGAGAAGCACAGGAATTGTGTGAGCATGCTGAGAACAGTCAAAGAGTAATACCGGAATTGGGAGAGTGGGATTAGAATAGACAAAGATCAGTACAGCCACTCATGGAATCCAGAAACAGACAGCTGAAAGAATTCAGGGAGACCACAAAAGGAGTGCTGAATGGAGCCCGACAGAAGGAATGGGAGTCCAAGGAAACCATAGCCAATCAACTAAGCGATTTGAGAATAAACACTGAACACCAAATTAAGAAAGTAAAGAAGTTCATACAAGATCTAAAACAATGCTCCAACAAAGAATTTGAAGCCATCAAAGCTGACCAATTAGAAGAAAAAGGAATAAAAAAGTAATAGAGGGGCCTGGGAAGGTGGCTCAGTGGTAGAGCACTTGCCTTGCATGCAAGAGGCTCTGGGTTCAATATCTCAGCAACACATAAGCAAAAAGAAAAAAGCCAGAAGTGGCACTGTAGCTCAAGTGGTAGAGCACTAGCCTTGAGCTGAAGAGCTGAGGAACAATGCCTAGGCCCAGAGTTCAGACACTATGACCAGACAGACACATACAAAAAAAAACCTAAGTAGAAAGTCTTGACAGTAGGTTAGACTGAGCAGAAGATCAAATGTCAGAGACTGAAGACAGCCTAGATATCATAGTGAGAGAACATACAACTATCCAAGACAAACCCCAGGAATATGATAGATCTATTCAACATTTGGAAGACACCAACAGAAGCCCTATTCTGAGGATAATGGGTGTAGAGGAGCACCTATGGGCAGAAGTTAATGGTCTAGGAAATTTGTTTAACAGGATTCTAGCCAAGAACTTCCCAAACATGCAAAAAGATAGGCCTATTCAGATATAAGAAGTTTTTAGAACCCCAAATAGACAAGACCAAACAGGACATCCCACCCGCACAGGATCAATTCAGACCAAGGAAAAGATCCTTAAAGCTGTCAAGAAGAAAAGATCAATCACCTATAAAGGGAAACCAATTAGAATCACCTCAGATTTCTCAGCAGAGATAATTAAAGCAAGAAGAGCCTGGAATGATGTATGCCATGGCCTTAAAGACAAACAACTGTTGATCAAGAATGCTGTACCCAGCTAAACTCTCCTTCATAACTGAATGTCAAATAAAAACCTTCCATAACAAAGAAAAACTGAAACAATATATCTCCACCAAACCAGCCCTACAAAAGACACTTAAAAATGTCCTACGCATAGAAAATCAACAAGACCACAATAAAGGCCAAGAAACAGCATACAAATTGAGAATCCAAGAACCACAGGAAGAACCCAGTTGTCTCAGTCCCCAAGAAGGTGGATAGCATGTCAGGAACTACCAAACACCTCTGAGTCCTAACTCTCAACATTAATGGTCTTAACTCTCCAATTAAGTGACATAGTCTGTCTAGTTGGATTAAAATGCAAGATCCTTCTATCTGCTGCCTTCAGGAGTCATACCTTGCCCATAAAAACAAACACATTTTGAAAGTGAAAGGCTGGAACAAAATGTACAAGCAAACAGCCCCCATAAACAGGCAGGAGTTGCAATCCTACTATTAGATAAAATAGACTTCAAATTAAAACTAGTGAGAAGAGATAAAGAAGGTCTCTACATACTAATTAAGGGCTCTCTCCTTCAGGAGGATATTACAATTCTAACTATCTATTTGCCAAACACTGGAGCACCCAAATTTATTCAAGAAACACTACTACTTTCCCTCAAATCTGACATAGATCCAAAGACATTAATTGTTGGGGACTTTAACACACCACTATCCTCACTAGATAGATCAACTCGGCAAAACCTCAACAGAGAAACTACACATCTAAACAACTGCATAGAGCAACTAGATTTAACAGACATCTACCAAATATTTCACCCAGCAGCATCAGAATACTCGTTTTTTTCAGCAGTTCATGGAACATTTTCCAAAATAGACCACATTTTAGGTCACAAAGCAAACTTGTCCAAATTCAGAAACATTGAAGTTATACCTTGCGTACTCTCAGAGCACAAGGGAATAAAATTAGAACTGAACACCAAAAGCCACCAAAGAAAGTCCTGTAACATATGGAGGCTGAACAACACACTGTTGAATCACCAGTGGGTCATGGAAGAGATTAGAAAGGA
>NW_012267234.1:6782608-6783515 GCF_000151885.1 Dipodomys ordii
CAGAAAAGGTCTTGTGAGGCAGCCATGCTGTTCCACCAACTTCCTGCTTGTCTGACTGCAGTGGTCTGTGGATTCCTGCTTCTCCCACTTGGAATTAAGGGTGAGACTCCTTCAGGGGATAATTCTGGGTGGGGAGTGGAGGGTAATAGGACTAGGCTGAGATCTGCCACATTGTGTAGAGCAGAGTTTGAGCTTGGAGGAGGGAGGGAGGGGCCGGTGGACATAAGAAATGATAATGTGGGAAAATAGTGCTCTTTAAGCATCCATAAAAGTCCACGGTGGAGATCATAGAACTCAGAGAGGGTCATTGATGCCTGAGGACACAGAGGAGTGAGCCCCAAATCGAAGAGTCTGAGGTGCATTGAAATGTGTCAGGCAGAGTCAGGGATTCTGGACATTGCCGTCCTCTGTGTGTAGGAATACCTGTGGCTATAACTGCTACCGAATCTGCTAATGTCATTCCCACATTCCTTTGTTTATGGATGGGTCTCCTTTATCTCAAGAGAAGCATCTTGGCATGGTTCAATGCGCCCTGGCAAAAGTTTCTTGTTCTTGAAGAGCTCAGAAACACAACATGAAGTTGAATTGAGATGCCACTGGGTTTCATTCAAATCTGGGCAAAAGCTTGTTGGCTCCTTGGGTGAAGGGTATGTACCCTGTGTCTATCACAAAGTCCCCAGGCCCTTATCAGGAGCTCATGCCACCAGAGAATTATATCCAGAAATATATGTGCAACCTTTGATCCCCCTCACCACAGAGCATGTTAGGGTAGGCCCTGATGAACTCCCCTACTCTCTCTTATTTAATCTACCTTAAGCAGTTCCCCTCACCTTACCCATGGCCCACTCCTACCATATTCCCTTCCTTACCTGCTCTTGATCAGGCTCTGGGTATTGATGGTGAAATA
>NW_012267234.1:6784020-6784346 GCF_000151885.1 Dipodomys ordii
ACATATAAAGGAGCAGGAGTTTTGGGACTACCAAACATGAGCACAAACAAAAGTGTTCTCTGTATTAAGTTAGAAGAAACAAACCCAATGTAATCGGCATCCACTAAAACAATTATCATTGTACAAGCCAGTTGGATGTGGACTATGGGTTGGTATCCAATGGACTGCCCTATTCTTCAACCCCAACAAAAGCCAGCCAAGGTTTTCATAATCTGCCTTAGAGCTGTGGTCCTCTCTTCTTTTTTTTAATTTTATTTTATTTTATTTGTGAACAAACTGTACAGAGGGGTTACAATTGCATGGGCAGGATAATGCGTACATTTCTT
>NW_012267234.1:6797531-6811904 GCF_000151885.1 Dipodomys ordii
GAAAGTAGTATGGAGGTTTCTCAAAAGACTCCACATAGAGCTCCCCTATGACCCAGCAATCTCCCTTTTGGGCATTTACCCAAATGACCACAAACAAGACTATACTAAAGCAACCAGCGCATCTATGTTAATTGAAGCAATATTATTTACCATAGCTAAGATATGGAACCAACCCAGATGCCCCTCAGTAGATGAATGAATCAAGAAAATGTGACACACACACACACACACACACACACACACACACAAAATGGAATTCTATGCCTCCATCAGAAAGAGTGGCATAGTCCCATTTGTAAGGAAATGGAAAGACTTGGAAAAAATTATATTGAGTGAAGTAAGCCAAGCCCAAGGAAACATAGGTCCCATGGTTTCACTTATTTTCAATAACTTGTGTATGTCTAGGACAAGAAGAAAAGCTCAAAAGCTATGTACATATGAACATATAAGATGGTGTTAAGTGAAATGAACCCCCCCACACACAGTGACACAAGTGTTTTTTTCCTTTCTTGCTATTGTTTTAAAAGTATTTATAATGTAGTATGTGATTTTTTTTATTTCTTTAGTATGTTCCTCCCATATGGTATAACTCTTGTTTTCACTGTATTTGATTCCCATGCCCTACATCTTGTGTATACACTTCTATTTTTTGGGGAGGGTAAGGAAAATAAATAAGATGCTTAAACAGGGACAGGTTGGCCCACTATAACAGTGAGATGTACACGACACTATATTGAAAAAGAACTTTACAACTTGTGGGAGGGGAGGAAGGGAGGAGTTGGGGAGGTAGGTAGGGAAGGGATATTAGGGAAAAACAAAGGAAGAGGTAACAATGCTCAATAGGAAATGTACTCAATACCTTACTCATGTAACTGTAAAACCCCTCCGCACAGTATTTTTATGACAAAAATATATTTAAAACTGAAGGGCCACAGTGAAGAGTATGTTTGAATGGACAGCCACTCACAAACAGGAAGGGGCCCATGCAGACCCTCAGACCAGGTCTCTAAGAGATAACAGAACTAGAGTGGGAGTTGGCAACCTGTGAACAATAAGTTCGGGAAGAACTTTAAAATGAGCACAGTCATAGCTCCCTGGCTCTGCTCAAGTACTCATGTTTGCACTCATGTTGTGGGGCCATTATCCATCTGTGGGATTCTGAGCCTGCTTCTCTCAGGATAGTGCCGAATTTACAAACTTCACTTTAGTGAGAGTTCACGGTATTCCAAGGACTGCAGAAGCCACACAGCTCCCCTGGAGGAGGACAAAGGAAAAGTAGGGGAAAGGAAGGGCTCACAAAAAGTGCTGACCACTGACTTCCTGTGACCATGCCCCATCAGTGCCACTCTCTTGTAGAACCAACCTTTCCCTGCCTCTCCTATGTCCCTGCCTACCCCATGTCACGTCCAAACTCTGGTTGGACAAGAACTAGGTGAATTATGCCTGTTGGTGAGTGCAATGGAATTGCTTTGAACCAGGATCCTCAGATGTTAGCTGAGAAGTTAAGATTGCAGTTGTAGGCCATTGGTACCTGGTTCATGTATCTGATTCTTTCTCTCTCTCTTTGCTTGTCTCTCTGTGTCTGTGTCTGTGTCTGTGACTGTGTCTGTGTCTACCTTCCTCTGTCTCTCTCTCTCTGCAGAGCACACATGTAGCATCATTCTTAGACTAATAAGTTTCACTCAATTTATCCAAATACTTCAAATATACCAGTATGAATCCACATCAACAACTAACTCATATCTCTGCAGGTTCTGCTTCAGCTGGTCACTTTGGTAAAGTCTTTGGCTCCCTGGGTGTGTACTTATCTCTGTATTCCATAGTTCTAACTCCTAATTTCACAGCTTAATATTTCATACTGTTTCACAGTACACATACACTCAATATATTCCCTATTTAACAACTCACTATGCCATTATTCCATAATTCTCACTCACTACCCTCTCTCTGTGCCTCTTTTTTAAATTGTGAAAATACTGGACAGAGGGGTTACAATTGCATGAAAAAGGTAATGAGTACATTTCTTATCAAGCATTGTTTCCTCCTCCTTTGTTTCCCCTTCCGATCCCTTCTCATCTCCCCCTACACCCGCCCCCCTCCATGTGTCTCTCTTTCTCTGTCTCTGTGTCTCTCCCTGTGAATCTCTCTGTATGTCTTTCTGTGTATCTGTCTGTCTGTCTCTTTCTCTTGCTCTGTTCTTCTGTGTCTCTGTCTCTCTGCCTCTCTGTGACTCTCTCTCTCTCTCTCTCTCTGTGTGTCTGTGTGTGTGTGTCTGTCTCTCTCTATCTTTTTCTCTCTCTCCTTGCTCTGTCTCTCCATCTTTCTCCAGATCAATAGGTATATGTAAGTTTTCATCCACCTCCTCAAACATACAGAAATGCTTCTAAAAACCTTTCATTCCATGTTTTTAGCATGGTTATTGTAGATGTCATGTCTCTGAATGATGGCACAGGAGGTGGAAGGACCCATCGGGACCTTCAGCCTTGCAGTGGTGCACCACAGCCAGAGAATTAAGAAGAAACACTGTGATTTTCAGTCAGAATAACTCAACTTGGTCCTGGACCCTAAACTCTCAGTGCCCTAGTCCAGGTGTTATTTGGATTGAGAATGAAGGTCAGAGAGAGCTACTGAATCTGAGTAGCCAAATATCCTTATTCCAGTCTCCAGATGAGTGTCTTGATTTACCAACACTGCAGCATCACATTCTCCCCTCGCCCACCCATTTGGCTGGCACCAGACCAGGATCTTGAGCCCATTTTGTACAGGAATTCAACCAGGAGAAACAGAGAAGCCACATCTTGAGAGGTCTAATTGAGAGTCTTATTAGAAAGCTGGCAACTGCAGGTGGACTCCTGTCTCAAAGACCTGCAGCCCAAGCCGGGCACTTGTGGCTCACATCTGTAATCTTAGCTACTCAGGAGGCTGAGATCTGAGGATTGCGGTTCAAAGCCAGCCAGGGCAGGAAAATGCACTGCACAATGCACCTACATTGGATAAGGCACCACTTTGCTTAACGCTGACTTCTGCTACTGTTGATTCCTGCTTGCTTGTAGCTGTAGATTAGGAAAAAGGGAACTTCCAGGTGAGGGGTATATGAACCTGACTTGTTTGGGAGTCTATTACACTTGGGTACCCTGAAGTATCCCAACTTCCCTGGCTGGTGGGACTTGAACCTATGATTGGAGAAAGGAGTCACCAACAGTCAACTGGGCTTGGAATTGTTTATTAGCCAGAGCAGGTGAAGACATTGAAGACCAGCAATAAAGTCAAATAGCTCAGGGTATTTTAAGGCAAGCCATGGGAGAAGGGAAGGCCTACTTGCAGGTGGCCAGTGGTAGTTTTGCGATCCGCAAAGAAGCAAGTTACAGAAGCAGAGCTAGCAGTAACGATTACAAAATGGTGATTATAATTCCAGTCATTCGAATCACAAGGCAATAGGTCACAAGGCAAAGTCCTCATGCCAATCTTGCCATCAAAGATGCCAGTTAATGAAATAGCAATTACAACCTCACTAAGCAGAACAATAAGTCCTCATAGCAAAAATCACATTCCAAATCACACCCAAAATCAAACCACTTTCTAGGTTTTCTGACTCTTTCTGAGTCTCACAGTTATTTACCAAATTCCAGTAACCTGGCATTTAACTCGCAATTTACTTCAAGCCTTTTAACTTTGGAATTTTTCCTTTTAATGACTAGCCTGGAGATTTTTTTTCTGTATAGGCAGATCCTGCCTTTCATGTTTGGCCTGATTCTTGATCATAAGTAATTGTTCCTCTTTCTAATTTCACATTTTATATTCTATTTGAGGGGATCATCACACCCAACACAGGAGTGTGGTCACCAGTCGGCTAATAAAGACTTTTCATTGGCTATATAATTTGTCTGAGTGATGACTCCTGGGAATTCCCCATTTCAGTTCAGAGAATCTTTAGACAAGTCATGCCAGGAGAAATGACCCCTCCAGGAAGGGTCCTAAGAAGGAAAGCCTGTGGTGCCAGGCTGTAGGTACTCAACAGTATTGTGCACCAGCTTGAAGAATCAAAGCTAGTTTCCAATGGCACTACTTCTTCTGGGAAGTCAGGCTGGGCTGCAGCTCCTGGCCCCTTACTGAATCCTAGCAGCATTCTACGTACTTCATACACTCCCAGTTACTGACCTGGCTCCCAGATCACCACAGGCCCAGAGAACCCTGTCTTCTTCTTTCAGTGTTGCAACTACAAAGTTCCCTTAAATGTGTTTCAAGTGTGTAAATGACTGCACTTGAGGTCAGACACTATGGTAGCCACAGATTGAGGGCTGGATGAATAGGAGAATGAGTCCTTAAGAAATGCTACAGAGACACACAGGTATAAAGGGACCAGCCATTTCTAAATAGGAAGGGGTCCATGCAGTCCCTCAGACCACAACTCCTAGACATGAGCGAACTTGAAAGTAGACTCAGGAATCTATGAGCAATGAGATCAAGGATGAATTTCAAAATGAGCACAGTCATAGCTCCCTGTCTCTGCTCAAGTGCTCACCTTTCCCCCATGGAAGGTGGGGGGCATATCCATCTGTGCGATCCTGCGTCTGCTTTTGTGCAGACTAGCCTTAAATTTCTCCCTTCCATCCTTCACCTCAGTGATAGCTCCTAGTATCTGAAGGGCTGCAGAAGCCACACAGCACCTCTGGAGGAAGGCAAAGGCAAAGTAGGAGAAGGGAAGTCTCACACCCACAGTGCTGACTACTGACTTCCTGTGACCACTGCCCCATCAGTGACAACATTCTCTTGCAGGGAACAACCTTGCCCAGCCTCTAAATGTCCCTACCTACTCCATGTCAGGTTCAAACTCCTGGCTGGGCAAGGTCTAGTTGAACTGTACCTGTTGTTCAGTTGCAGTGTGCTGTCTGGAGGGCCAGAAAAGGTCTTGTGAGGCAGCCATGCTGTTCCACCAACTTCCTGCTTGTCTGACTGCAGTGGTCTGTGGATTCCTGCTTCTCCCACTTGGAATTAAGGGTGAGACTCCTGCAGGGGATAATTCTGGGTGGGGAGTGGAGGGTAATAGGACTAGGCTGAGATCTGCCACATTGTGTAGAGCAGAGTTTGAGCTTGGAGAAGGGAGGGAGGGGCCGGTGGACGTAACAGATGATAGTGTGGGAAAATTGTGCTCTTTAAGCATCCATAAAAGCCCATGGTGGAGATCATAGAACTCAGAGACGGTTATTGATGACTGAGGAAAAAGAGGAGTGAGACCCAAATCGAAGAGTCTGAGGTGCACTGATATGTGTCAGGCAGAGTCAGAGATTTTGGACATTTCCCTCCTCTGTGTGTAGGAATACCTGTGGCTATAACTGCTACTGAATCTGCTAATGTCATTCCCACATTCTTTTGTTTCTGGGTGGGTTCCTTTATCTTCAGAGAAGCATCTTGGCATGGTTCAAGGCACTGGCAAAAGTGTCTGTTTCTTTAAGAGCTACACCTCCCCAGAAACACAACATGAAGTTGAATTGAGATGCCACTGGGCTTCATTCAAATCTAGGCAAAAGCTTGTTGGCTCTTTGGGTAAAGGGTATGTACCCTGTGTCTATCACAAAGTCCCCAGGCCCTTATCATGCCACCAGAGAATTATAACCAGAAATACATGTGCAACCTTTGATCCCCCTCACCACAGAGCATGTTAGGGTAGACCCTGATGAACTCCCCTATTCTCTCTTATTTAATCTACCGTAAACAGTTCCCCTCACCTTACCCATGGCCCACTCCTACCAGATTCCCTCCCTTACCTGCTATTGATCAAGCTGTGGGTACTGATTGCAAAATATTGAGTTCAAGATCACAACTGTTACTATCATGAGGAGCTGGTTGAGCAATCCATGTACCTAGAAGTCCCAAGGTTTTAAATCTCCTAATTCAAGGGTCAGTTTTTGACACTGCATGGCTCAGCTTCCTCAGAAACTTTCATGATGGGCTTGAAGCTACATCTATGTAGATGGTCTCTAACAGGAACCAAAGAGCAATTTTTATCCTTTACTGTAACAACTATGAGTATGAGTGGTTGGTGGCCACACTTAGGTTCAGAGTTCCCATGTAGCCAAAACCACTTGTGTAGAGAACATGGAGGTCATTGGTATGTCTGTGGACTTGCAAAGATGTTTAGAAATTGTTGTCTGTGGTGCCTATTTGTGGTTGCTATCTTGATTTGGCCATACCAGGTGACATGAACCTGGCTGATTCACAACTAGCTCTGAGACATTGCTTAGGAGCAGGAGAGTTATTTTTCTAATAGGAACAGGTGAAATTTGTGAATTACTGCAACCTGAAGTTAATAATGGGGGAGAGAAGATTCCATTAGAAGTGGATTAAAATATAGCCAGAAATTGTGGCCCTGACTGGATGTCTAAAAATACATAAAGGAGCAGGAGTTTTGAGGCTACCAAACATGAGCACAAACAAAAGTGTTCTCTGTCTTAAGTTAGAAGAAACAAACCCAGTGTATTCGGCATCCACTTAAGCAATTATCATCATTGTGGACTATGGGTTGGTTTCCAATTGACTGACCTATTCTTAAAACCTAACAAAAGCCAGCCAAGGTTTTCATAATCTGCTCAGAGCTGTGTTCCTCTCTTCTTAGGGCCCTTATCTCTTTTTAGCATTTTAGCTACCTCCAGTGTGAATTCCATGAGGACTGGATAGGTTCAGTCCAATCCTCAGCTTCCTAATGATGCCTTGTTAAAAATGTTGGTTTACTAGAAATGATGCTTATTCTCCCATCACTTAAGACATAAGCTGGAAGATGGTAGGGCTTAATGATGAAATCAAGTACCAAAGAACCTCAGGGAGCCTGCCTGGTAGGAAGGCCTGGGTCAGGTCAGTGAAAACATTGGTGTTGGGGCACAGTCATGCAGGCAGAATGTCTGTGAAGCCATTGAACCTGCAGATCAGAGGACCTTGCCAGGCTGAGCTGTGGGTGGCATAGAGCCAACAGGAGCCACAATGTGAGTGGCAGCTGATGGGGCCAAACTAATTCTGATGTGCATCTCTACCCACAGGCCAGGAGCCAGCCAGCCCCATCAGGACCACACAATATGGGCAGGTGCGGGGCAGCCTCGTCCATGTGAATGACACCAATGTGGGAGTGCACACCTTCCTGGGCATTCCCTTTGCCAAGCCACCTGTAGGCTCATTGCGGTTTGCCCCTCCAGAGCCCCCTGAACCATGGAGTGGTGTGAGGGATGCCACCTCCTATCCAGCCATGTAAGTTCTCATGGGGTGAGGATCTCTGTGGTGGGAGGGGCACCCTGGACCACGCTGAGTATTTCTCCCATGTAAATAAATCCCACACTCCATTTCCTTCTGCACTGGAGAATGTTTCCTGTCCATGTTTATATTGAATTTGTTGAGATTTAATGCCAGGTTCATGGCTCTGCCTTTGCATATGAGCAGTGCTAGCACTAGGTGTCAAAGCACAGACATATACTTGTGCTATGGCTTGGATAATGCCAATAGTTATCTGCCACCAGAGGAGGCGTCCCTGGGAAAGAATCACATTGGCTATTGGTACCTGACAAACGTCCTGGTCCAACCCAGATGCTACAGATCCCTGGGGAAGGCAGCAGTGAGGGCTCCTTGGAGAAGCCAAGCTCCATACCCACTGTGCCTACTCAAAGGGCCAGGTGGCACTTGTTAAAGAAATGTCGAAGTGCATTCAAGTGGACATATGGTTAAGGGAATGTGTTTCCCTGGGGTCTGTATTTTGATTTCAGCAATGTCTCACTACCCTAGGGGTAACTGAGCTTCATGCATTCATACTATACTGGTATGGTGGCAGCAACCCTGGCTGGTCTTTAATTGGCACAGAGAGAAAGTGTAAATGTCAATACTTGCAGTCAATGCTTCTAGAAGCCTCTATGAGTCAAGATATACAAGCCTTAGGAAGAGAGATACCCAATGCCCACACAACGTGAAGGCTTTCTGAAAATCAAAGCTACAGCCTAGCCTGAGATGGTGAGCCTCACGAATCCCAAGTAATGTGGCCTGTCTTGTTTCAAACAGACATGAGGGAAGAGTATGTATATACCAGGCACCAGTACAGCAGATACTTACAGTGGCTAGAAACAAATCTAGCTTCAAGGTCAGATTTTTTGCCATGAGACAAACCCTGGAATAATTGTCTACTCTTTAAAACAGGTGTCTGCAAGTTGCTTTTATTATAAATACACCTTCCATCTCAATGTCTGAAGACTGCCTTTATCTTAACATCTATTCGCCTGCTGGTGCCCAGGAGGGCTCTAACCTGCCTGTAAGTGTCAGGACTTGGCTGTACTTTGTGGGAGGACATTTTTTTTTTTCTGTAAGACTCTTGTACTGGAAGGAACAGCTCTGAGCCAGTGTGGAACCTAATGAGAAGTTTCATTATCAGGTTCCAAACACCACGTGCCAGGAAGGGTGACTCACCAATGGTAGGGGATGGAGAGTCCTAACTGTTCCCAGATGTTAGAGGCATGGGCTCTCTAATGAAACAAGATCTCACTCTACCAACATGAGCCCAGAAGTCTCAGTGAGAAACTCAAGTGCTATACTTTGAGATCACTCAAATTGTGGCTTGACTATTGTGCCAATGCTATTATGTAATCCTTTTGACTCATTTTAAGGTGAGACATTCAGAGAAATGCACCTTATCTTTCCATTTTAGATAGGCAACAGAGTAAAAACACCAATATTCTAGTCTTGTAGCCCTTAATTCAGACTTGGATTTCTAGAGTGAACCTCAAGGATACTGACTGAACTTGGGGCCCTACCCAGGGCTAAGTTCAAGAGGTCTTGAAGGAATTCTTTGATGTTGGCAACTGCCCACTGCCAGAGCCATGGGCAGTGTTAGGGTAACCAGAGATAGGATAGAAGCTGAATGGGAATCTGTGACAGTTGTCTTCACTTTCTCAGGTGATGGTGTGGATCCATGGTGGTGCATTTGTTATGGGCATGGCTTCCATGTATGATGGATCCATGCTGGCAGCCATTGAGAATGTGGTGGTAGTCACCATCCAGTACCGTCTGGGAGTCCTGGGCTTCTTCAGGTGTGTGTGGGATTGAAATGGGCAAGGAGGGCCAAACAGAGCCTGGACAGTCCTGTGATCCCAATCTCTGTCACTTTCAGCACTGGAGACCAGCATGCCACTGGAAACTGGGGCTACCTGGACCAAGTGGCTGCCCTACGCTGGGTCCAACAGAATATCGCCCACTTTGGAGGCAACCCCAACCGTGTCACCATTTTTGGCCAGTCTGCAGGTGGTACAAGTGTGTCCTCACATGTTGTGTCCCCCATGTCCCAAGGACTCTTCCATGGTGCCATCATGGAAAGTGGGGTGGCCGTGGTGCCAGACCTCATCTCCAGCTCCTCTGAACCAGTCTCCTCAGTGAGTGTCCTCAGCTGCTCTGCCCTGACTCTCTGTATTTCCCTTCACCCTTAGAGCTCCTGGCTGACTCTATTTAATTGGCACTAAAGAGATCATGGAGGTAACTTGGGACCTTCTTAGGAATTGGAAAGGGCTCTTGGGTAGAATCAACACCTTTCAGCCTCACAGAGGTTGAGTGTGGTCTGTGGGCAGCAAGGCTACACCCAGATTCTTCCAGGTGGTGATAATATGAAAGCCGACAGGATGAATCCTCCAATCGAGGTCCCTGAGCGTCATGAAAATGGGAATGATTTCATACCTATAGCAAACCACAAACTATAACTACGAGTTTTGGAGTAATTTGCATCAGTCTGAGTATGGACAAACCTCTCTGGCTACTTCAAAGAGTAAGGCAGCTATTGCCTGCTTGCTTTTCAGGTGGTGGCCAATCTGTCTGCCTGTGTGAAGATGAACTCAGAGGCCCTGGTGCGCTGCCTGCGGGCCAAGAGTGAAGAGGAAATGCTGGCTATTACCAAGGTCAGGCTGAATGTTGTGGTGAGGGTCAATCAGGGGAAACTGCCCACTGCTCCCTGAGTGAAAAAGGCAAATAGGGTATGAATCAGCCGGTCCTAATACTGTGAACCAATGCCTGGTTTGTAGCCCTGGATACAAAACAAATAGTAAGGGAGGCGAACTCAAGTGTTGGATGTCTTGGTTTCTGTGTGGGAGAGAATGCTGGGAAGAATTGGAAGATGGTAAAGTAACATGAGGACAATAGAAAATGTGTAGTATATGATCTCAACTCCTTATCATTGATGCCTCCTCAGACTTTCAAGGTCATGCCTGGAGTGGTGGATGGAGTCTTCTTACCCAAGCATCCCAAAGAGCTGCTGGCCTCTGCTGACTTCCACCCTGTCCCTAGCATCATTGGTGTTAACAGTGATGAGTATGGCTATGGCATCCCCCAGGTGAGACTTCATTCTAACTTATTACTTGTCTGGGGAGCTCATCTGTTTTTTGTGTGAGTGGTAGGGGGTGTATGGTTGGACAGGGCATGATACCTTCATGACCACGCAATTCCAGCTCAAATTGTCTCCCCACCACTTAGATGTTGGGATTATTTGACATGATAATGGGAATAAATAGAAGCAACTTGCCATCTGTCATGCAGTACATGGTACAAAGAATGGTAAGGACATGGACACCTGCCCCAATGGATGGGAAATCCCAAGCTATTTGTTCCCACAGTAACCTTCAGTAATAAAGGATGGGTTATGTGATGGTGGTGGGGTTTCACCAGAGTTTGGCTCTTTCCCCCTTATACTAGTATCCCTTCCAGCCCCATCTCCCCACCCAGAAGCTGCCTCCTTCCTCCCACTCTATTGCCTGCCTAACCTGACTCTCTCTGATCCTCTTGGCACAGAACTTGCCTGCTGAGTGTGCAAACCTGCTGATGGAAGAGTACATGGGGGACACCGAGGACCCCCAGACCCTCCAAGCCCAGTTCCAAGACATGATGGCAGACTTTACATTTGTGATGCCTGCACTGCATGTAGCACATTTTCAGCGTGAGTACATCTGTGGCTGAGATCTGACTGTGCAGCAGGCAGCTCAGAACTGTGCATCTCAGAGAAAATCTGTGATGTCCAAGTCCCCACTTTTGTGTCTCTCAAGGCTCCAGTGCCAGGCACTTGCTGTCCCTTAGGCCAGCAAATTCTCATGACTATGGCAAGGCACAGGCATCACTGGCACATTACAGAAAAGAAAACTTAGTCTAAGACCACACAGATAGGAAATCCAAGCCATGATTTAACCAAAGCTTTTCCCATTGGTCTCCAGGAAAATAGGAGTACCTTGAAATTCTTGGCCTCAAAGCTCATCCTAGAAGTCAGAGAATGGATCATTTACTGTGATGACCATCTTTGAGGTTTACAAAGCCTCCCCCTGCCTGAGGTTTCTCACTTCACAGTCCAGATTCCAGGCAGCTTCAACCTAGCTATCTTGTCACCAAAGATGAGGAAAGATGACTCCAGTTGAGAAGTCAGCATGTCATAATTTGTCTCCACCTCCAGGTTCTCACGCTACTGTCTACTTCTACTTGTTCCAACATCATAAGAACTTGACCTCGGACCCCAGGCCTCCATATGTGAGGGCCGGCCATGGTGATGAGGTTGACTTTGTCTTTGGTTCTTCTTTGTATGGCAGCAGCCGTGAGTCTTCTTCATTTCCATAAACCAGAATGGGCCTCACTAGAATCCCTGTAGGTGGGGTCTTCTCATGGTCTACCATGGAAGCTCAGAGAGAGGACACGATGAATGATGTAATATCTTACCATTCTAAAAGCTGCAGGTGTTACAATCCATACCTTTTCCCAAACAGCCTGTGCTGCCAACACCTGTCCCCACTTGCTAGAAGGTGTCAGACATGGGTACAGAGTAGATGATAGGACATGAAGATTGTCCATACATTATTCCCAAGGACTGGGGAAGAACTGTCCACTAGTCTAGGAATACACACTAGTCTTTTCAGCTAGAGGTAAGGAAGAAGAATGGAAGGTTGTGCAATGGGAGTACCTGATCTTGGGTGGAACAGAGGAAGAGAATTTGGCCTGGTATGGAAGACCAGACTACAATTGAATGGAGGGTGGAAAGCAGGAGTAGGCACCCTGAAATATTGTCCAAGATGCAGACTCCTGTTCTCCTTTGTGCAGCGGGCTTTTCTGAGGAAGAGGAGCTACTGAGCAGGAGGATGATGAAGTACTGGGCCAACTTTGCCCGGAATAGGTGAGAACATACACCTAACCCTGACTCCCATGAGTGGAGTCCACCTAGTATCCCCTGTGGCATCTTTATATGCATCCATAATTCTTACTCAAACTACAGTTCTGCCTCAAACCCCAGGACTCACTCACACACAGTGAGTGCTTTGTAGGTTCAAGTCACTCTCTCTTGCCCGAGAGAGCTGAAAGTTGTCCACTTTTTTTTTTTGGGTCCGGTCGTGAGGCCTGAACTCTGGGCCTGTGCGCTTCCCTCAGCTCTTCAGATCAAGGCTAGCCCTCTACCACTTGAGCCACAGCGCCACTTCTGGCTTTTTTCTTTTTGTTTATGTGGTGCTGAGGAATCGAACCCAGGGCCTCAGGCATGCAAGGCATGCGCTCTACCACTGAGCAACCTTCCCAGCCCTGATTGTCCACATTTTTGTAGAAACATCAGCACTCACCTATGTGAGGGGGCTCTGAGCCATATGCACCAGATACTAGAGGGAGGTCTCAGTTTTCCTATAAAGTTCTCTATAAAGTTTCAATAAAGTTTCCCTCATTCCCTCCACTCCTGATCTTTTGGGCTGCATGGCATGACCCTTATGAGGTGATATGGTGTAGGTTCACCTGAACTCAGAATGATCAGAATGACTCTTACCACCCCTCTTCTCCTGTGATGTGTCCACAGGAACCCCAACAGTGTGGATTTGCTTCATTGGCCCATGTTTGACCAGAAGGAACAGTACCTACTACTGGACATCCCTCCTGCTGTGGGCCAGGCCTTGAAGACCTCCAGGCTGAAGTTCTGGACCAAGACCCTGCCCCAGAAGATCCAGGAGCTCAATGGGGCCTCACATCTGAGTGTGACATATTCTTCACTGTTCTTTTTTCTCTTCTCTCTTCATTTATTTACTTTTTTCTGGTAATGAGGATTGATCCCAAGATATACTTGATCAGCAAGTGCTTTGCCACTGAGCTACATCACAGTCTTTGACATTTTTAATAAAATTGTTTAGGACACTTTCAAATATGACTTTATGCAGACAACTACATTCATGCCCATTGGATTTTATTAAGGGTTTTTGAGTGTTTAATCAGAGATAAAATTATAACCTCGGCTGGATTTGAATCAAGCTCCTCGGTTCTAAGCCTCCTGAGAAGCTTGGATTCCATGTATGAGCCACTGGAACCTAGGTTATATCTCTAATGCTTTCTCTGAGTCTCTCTTCGGTTGTCTCTCTGTGTCTGTGTCTATATCTGTGATTGCCTGTGTGTTTCTTTCTGTCTCTTTGTTTCTCAATCATATTCTCTCTATATCCTGTCTCTGTCGCCTTGTCTTTGTTGAGATCACTATTTTTATGTAAGTTTTCATCAACATCCTCACTCATACAGAATGCTTCTAAAACACTTTCATTCCATGGTTTTACAATTAGCATGGATATTGTGGATGCCAGGGTTCTGAATGATGGTGCAGAAAGTGAGAGTGCAGTTGGGGAACTTGCAGTGGTGCACCACAGCCACACTAGTAAGAAGAAGCATTGTGAACTTCAGTGAAAATAAAGGAATTTGTTACTAAACCCTGAACTTCAACGATCTAGACTCTCAGCTCCCAGCCCAAGTACTGATTAGGTTAGAAGAATGAAGGTCAGAGAGAGCAATTGGGTCTGTGTAGCCAAAATTCCTTATCTTGAGGTTCTAGACTAGTGCCTGCGTTTACACACGCTCCAGCCTCACTTTCTCCCCTTGTCTGGCTGTATCCCATTTTGCTGATACCAGACCAGCATCTTGAACTAATGCCCCTGCTTCATTCATTCCCTTCTTCAGCTGTGACCCAGTTTGCATAATATCTATTTGTCACTATTAGTTACTGTCTGATCAACCTCCAGCAGAATTCATGGGTTGGGTCATGTGCTGGTGGCCTGTACTAAATCTCAAGAGACTGATATCCAAAGACTGTAGTTTGAACCCAATCTGTGCAGGAAAGTCCATGAGATTCTTCTCTCCTGTTAAGCAGCAAAAAGCTGGCAATGAACTTCAGCTTCAGTAGAGTGCAACACAAGCTTTGAGTGAAAAAGCTAAGGGATACCTCTCAGTCCTGATTTCAAGCTCTACTACCAGCACAAACACACCAAATCTGTCTCTTTCTCTCTCTCTCTCCCTCTCTCTCAGACACACACACACACACAATCCAGGAGCATAAGCACTATATACTATATTAGTTACTTTCTTATCCGGTCCTAC
>NW_012267234.1:6811954-6850400 GCF_000151885.1 Dipodomys ordii
TACTGACTTCCTGTGACCACTGCCCCATCAGTGACAACATTCTCTTGCAGGGAACAACCTTGCCCAGCCTCTAAATGTCCCTACCTACTCCATGTCAGGTTCAAACTCCTGGCTGGGCAAGGTCTAGTTGAACTGTACCTGTTGTTCAGTTGCAGTGTGCTGTCTGGAGGGCCAGAAAAGGTCTTGTGAGGCAGCCATGCTGTTCCACCAACTTCCTGCTTGTCTGACTGCACTGGTCTGTGGATTCCTGCTTCTCCCACTTGGAATTAAGGGTGAGACTCCTGCAGGGGATAATTCTGGGTGGGGAGTGGAGGGTAATAGGACTAGGCTGAGATCTGCCACATTGTGTAGAGCAGAGTTTGAGCTTGGAGAAGGGAGGGAGGGGCCGGTGGACGTAACAGATGATAGTGTGGGAAAATTGTGCTCTTTAAGCATCCATAAAAGCCCATGGTGGAGATCATAGAACTCAGAGACGGTTATTGATGACTGAGGAAAAAGAGGAGTGAGACCCAAATCGAAGAGTCTGAGGTGCACTGATATGTGTCAGGCAGAGTCAGAGATTTTGGACATTTCCCTCCTCTGTGTGTAGGAATACCTGTGGCTATAACTGCTACTGAATCTGCTAATGTCATTCCCACATTCTTTTGTTTCTGGGTGGGTTCCTTTATCTTCAGAGAAGCATCTTGGCATGGTTCAAGGCACTGGCAAAAGTGTCTGTTTCTTTAAGAGCTACACCTCCCCAGAAACACAACATGAAGTTGAATTGAGATGCCACTGGGCTTCATTCAAATCTAGGCAAAAGCTTGTTGGCTCTTTGGGTAAAGGGTATGTACCCTGTGTCTATCACAAAGTCCCCAGGCCCTTATCATGCCACCAGAGAATTATAACCAGAAATACATGTGCAACCTTTGATCCCCCTCACCACAGAGCATGTTAGGGTAGACCCTGATGAACTCCCCTATTCTCTCTTATTTAATCTACCGTAAACAGTTCCCCTCACCTTACCCATGGCCCACTCCTACCAGATTCCCTCCCTTACCTGCTATTGATCAAGCTGTGGGTACTGATTGCAAAATATTGAGTTCAAGATCACAACTGTTACTATCATGAGGAGCTGGTTGAGCAATCCATGTACCTAGAAGTCCCAAGGTTTTAAATCTCCTAATTCAAGGGTCAGTTTTTGACACTGCATGGCTCAGCTTCCTCAGAAACTTTCATGATGGGCTTGAAGCTACATCTATGTAGATGGTCTCTAACAGGAACCAAAGAGCAATTTTTATCCTTTACTGTAACAACTATGAGTATGAGTGGTTGGTGGCCACACTTAGGTTCAGAGTTCCCATGTAGCCAAAACCACTTGTGTAGAGAACATGGAGGTCATTGGTATGTCTGTGGACTTGCAAAGATGTTTAGAAATTGTTGTCTGTGGTGCCTATTTGTGGTTGCTATCTTGATTTGGCCATACCAGGTGACATGAACCTGGCTGATTCACAACTAGCTCTGAGACATTGCTTAGGAGCAGGAGAGTTATTTTTCTAATAGGAACAGGTGAAATTTGTGAATTACTGCAACCTGAAGTTAATAATGGGGGAGAGAAGATTCCATTAGAAGTGGATTAAAATATAGCCAGAAATTGTGGCCCTGACTGGATGTCTAAAAATACATAAAGGAGCAGGAGTTTTGAGGCTACCAAACATGAGCACAAACAAAAGTGTTCTCTGTCTTAAGTTAGAAGAAACAAACCCAGTGTATTCGGCATCCACTTAAGCAATTATCATCATTGTGGACTATGGGTTGGTTTCCAATTGACTGACCTATTCTTAAAACCTAACAAAAGCCAGCCAAGGTTTTCATAATCTGCTCAGAGCTGTGTTCCTCTCTTCTTAGGGCCCTTATCTCTTTTTAGCATTTTAGCTACCTCCAGTGTGAATTCCATGAGGACTGGATAGGTTCAGTCCAATCCTCAGCTTCCTAATGATGCCTTGTTAAAAATGTTGGTTTACTAGAAATGATGCTTATTCTCCCATCACTTAAGACATAAGCTGGAAGATGGTAGGGCTTAATGATGAAATCAAGTACCAAAGAACCTCAGGGAGCCTGCCTGGTAGGAAGGCCTGGGTCAGGTCAGTGAAAACATTGGTGTTGGGGCACAGTCATGCAGGCAGAATGTCTGTGAAGCCATTGAACCTGCAGATCAGAGGACCTTGCCAGGCTGAGCTGTGGGTGGCATAGAGCCAACAGGAGCCACAATGTGAGTGGCAGCTGATGGGGCCAAACTAATTCTGATGTGCATCTCTACCCACAGGCCAGGAGCCAGCCAGCCCCATCAGGACCACACAATATGGGCAGGTGCGGGGCAGCCTCGTCCATGTGAATGACACCAATGTGGGAGTGCACACCTTCCTGGGCATTCCCTTTGCCAAGCCACCTGTAGGCTCATTGCGGTTTGCCCCTCCAGAGCCCCCTGAACCATGGAGTGGTGTGAGGGATGCCACCTCCTATCCAGCCATGTAAGTTCTCATGGGGTGAGGATCTCTGTGGTGGGAGGGGCACCCTGGACCACGCTGAGTATTTCTCCCATGTAAATAAATCCCACACTCCATTTCCTTCTGCACTGGAGAATGTTTCCTGTCCATGTTTATATTGAATTTGTTGAGATTTAATGCCAGGTTCATGGCTCTGCCTTTGCATATGAGCAGTGCTAGCACTAGGTGTCAAAGCACAGACATATACTTGTGCTATGGCTTGGATAATGCCAATAGTTATCTGCCACCAGAGGAGGCGTCCCTGGGAAAGAATCACATTGGCTATTGGTACCTGACAAACGTCCTGGTCCAACCCAGATGCTACAGATCCCTGGGGAAGGCAGCAGTGAGGGCTCCTTGGAGAAGCCAAGCTCCATACCCACTGTGCCTACTCAAAGGGC
Organism: Dipodomys ordii; assembly: GCF_000151885.1. Lineage (NCBI taxonomy): Eukaryota > Metazoa > Chordata > Mammalia > Rodentia > Heteromyidae > Dipodomys > Dipodomys ordii. The sequence continues at coordinate 6,814,881 of NW_012267234.1, forward strand.
CAGGTGGCACTTGTTAAAGAAATGTCGAAGTGCATTCAAGTGGACATATGGTTAAGGGAATGTGTTTCCCTGGGGTCTGTATTTTGATTTCAGCAATGTCTCACTACCCTAGGGGTAACTGAGCTTCATGCATTCATACTATACTGGTATGGTGGCAGCAACCCTGGCTGGTCTTTAATTGGCACAGAGAGAAAGTGTAAATGTCAATACTTGCAGTCAATGCTTCTAGAAGCCTCTATGAGTCAAGATATACAAGCCTTAGGAAGAGAGATACCCAATGCCCACACAACGTGAAGGCTTTCTGAAAATCAAAGCTACAGCCTAGCCTGAGATGGTGAGCCTCACGAATCCCAAGTAATGTGGCCTGTCTTGTTTCAAACAGACATGAGGGAAGAGTATGTATATACCAGGCACCAGTACAGCAGATACTTACAGTGGCTAGAAACAAATCTAGCTTCAAGGTCAGATTTTTTGCCATGAGACAAACCCTGGAATAATTGTCTACTCTTTAAAACAGGTGTCTGCAAGTTGCTTTTATTATAAATACACCTTCCATCTCAATGTCTGAAGACTGCCTTTATCTTAACATCTATTCGCCTGCTGGTGCCCAGGAGGGCTCTAACCTGCCTGTAAGTGTCAGGACTTGGCTGTACTTTGTGGGAGGACATTTTTTTTTTTCTGTAAGACTCTTGTACTGGAAGGAACAGCTCTGAGCCAGTGTGGAACCTAATGAGAAGTTTCATTATCAGGTTCCAAACACCACGTGCCAGGAAGGGTGACTCACCAATGGTAGGGGATGGAGAGTCCTAACTGTTCCCAGATGTTAGAGGCATGGGCTCTCTAATGAAACAAGATCTCACTCTACCAACATGAGCCCAGAAGTCTCAGTGAGAAACTCAAGTGCTATACTTTGAGATCACTCAAATTGTGGCTTGACTATTGTGCCAATGCTATTATGTAATCCTTTTGACTCATTTTAAGGTGAGACATTCAGAGAAATGCACCTTATCTTTCCATTTTAGATAGGCAACAGAGTAAAAACACCAATATTCTAGTCTTGTAGCCCTTAATTCAGACTTGGATTTCTAGAGTGAACCTCAAGGATACTGACTGAACTTGGGGCCCTACCCAGGGCTAAGTTCAAGAGGTCTTGAAGGAATTCTTTGATGTTGGCAACTGCCCACTGCCAGAGCCATGGGCAGTGTTAGGGTAACCAGAGATAGGATAGAAGCTGAATGGGAATCTGTGACAGTTGTCTTCACTTTCTCAGGTGATGGTGTGGATCCATGGTGGTGCATTTGTTATGGGCATGGCTTCCATGTATGATGGATCCATGCTGGCAGCCATTGAGAATGTGGTGGTAGTCACCATCCAGTACCGTCTGGGAGTCCTGGGCTTCTTCAGGTGTGTGTGGGATTGAAATGGGCAAGGAGGGCCAAACAGAGCCTGGACAGTCCTGTGATCCCAATCTCTGTCACTTTCAGCACTGGAGACCAGCATGCCACTGGAAACTGGGGCTACCTGGACCAAGTGGCTGCCCTACGCTGGGTCCAACAGAATATCGCCCACTTTGGAGGCAACCCCAACCGTGTCACCATTTTTGGCCAGTCTGCAGGTGGTACAAGTGTGTCCTCACATGTTGTGTCCCCCATGTCCCAAGGACTCTTCCATGGTGCCATCATGGAAAGTGGGGTGGCCGTGGTGCCAGACCTCATCTCCAGCTCCTCTGAACCAGTCTCCTCAGTGAGTGTCCTCAGCTGCTCTGCCCTGACTCTCTGTATTTCCCTTCACCCTTAGAGCTCCTGGCTGACTCTATTTAATTGGCACTAAAGAGATCATGGAGGTAACTTGGGACCTTCTTAGGAATTGGAAAGGGCTCTTGGGTAGAATCAACACCTTTCAGCCTCACAGAGGTTGAGTGTGGTCTGTGGGCAGCAAGGCTACACCCAGATTCTTCCAGGTGGTGATAATATGAAAGCCGACAGGATGAATCCTCCAATCGAGGTCCCTGAGCGTCATGAAAATGGGAATGATTTCATACCTATAGCAAACCACAAACTATAACTACGAGTTTTGGAGTAATTTGCATCAGTCTGAGTATGGACAAACCTCTCTGGCTACTTCAAAGAGTAAGGCAGCTATTGCCTGCTTGCTTTTCAGGTGGTGGCCAATCTGTCTGCCTGTGTGAAGATGAACTCAGAGGCCCTGGTGCGCTGCCTGCGGGCCAAGAGTGAAGAGGAAATGCTGGCTATTACCAAGGTCAGGCTGAATGTTGTGGTGAGGGTCCATCAGGGGAAACTGCCCACTGCTCCCTGAGTGAAAAAGGCAAATAGGGTATGAATCAGCCGGTCCTAATACTGTGAACCAATGACTGGTTTGTAGCCCTGGATACAAAACAAAAAGTAAGGGAGGCGAACTCAAGTGTTGGATGTCTTGGTTTCTGTGTGGGAGAGAATGCTGGGAAGAATTGGAAGATGGTAAAGTAACATGAGGACAATAGAAAATGTGTAGTATATGATCTCAACTCCTTATCATTGATGCCTCCTCAGACTTTCAAGGTCATGCCTGGAGTGGTGGATGGAGTCTTCTTACCCAAGCATCCCAAAGAGCTGCTGGCCTCTGCTGACTTCCACCCTGTCCCTAGCATCATTGGTGTTAACAGTGATGAGTATGGCTATGGCATCCCCCAGGTGAGACTTCATTCTAACTTATTACTTGTCTGGGGAGCTCATCTGTTATGTGTGTGAGTGGTAGGGGGTGTATGGTTGGACAGGGCATGATACCTTCATGACCACGAAATTCCAGCTCAAATTGTCTCCCCACCACTTAGATGTTGGGATTATTTGACATGATAATGGGAATAAATAGAAGCAACTTGCCATCTGTCATGCAGTACATGGTACAAAGAATGGTAAGGACATGGACACCTGCCCCAATGGATGGGAAATCCCAAGCTATTTGTTCCCACAGTAACCTTCAGTAATAAAGGATGGGTTATGTGATGGTGGTGGGGTTTCACCAGAGTTTGGCTCTTTCCCCCTTATACTAGTATCCCTTCCAGCCCCATCTCCCCACCCAGAAGCTGCCTCCTTCCTCCCACTCTATTGCCTGCCTAACCTGACTCTCTCTGATCCTCTTGGCACAGAACTTGCCTGCTGAGTGTGCAAACCTGCTGATGGAAGAGTACATGGGGGACACCGAGGACCCCCAGAGCCTCCAAGCCCAGTTCCAAGACATGATGGCAGACTTTACATTTGTGATGCCTGCACTGCATGTAGCACATTTTCAGCGTGAGTACATCTGTGGCTGAGATCTGACTGTGCAGCAGGCAGCTCAGAACTGTGCATCTCAGAGAAAATCTGTGATGTCCAAGTCCCCACTTTTGTGTCTCTCAAGGCTCCAGTGCCAGGCACTTGCTGTCCCTTAGGCCAGCAAATTCTCATGACTATGGCAAGGCACAGGCATCACTGGCACATTACAGAAAAGAAAACTTAGTCTAAGACCACACAGATAGGAAATCCAAGCCATGATTTAACCAAAGCTTTTCCCATTGGTCTCCAGGAAAATAGGAGTACCTTGAAATTCTTGGCCTCAAAGCTCATCCTAGAAGTCAGAGAATGGATCATTTACTGTGATGACCATCTTTGAGGTTTACAAAGCCTCCCCCTGCCTGAGGTTTCTCACTTCACAGTCCAGATTCCAGGCAGCTTCAACCTAGCTATCTTGTCACCAAAGATGAGGAAAGATGACTCCAGTTGAGAAGTCAGCATGTCATAATTTGTCTCCACTTCCAGGTTCTCACGCTACTGTCTACTTCTACTTGTTCCAACATCATAAGAACGTGACCTCGGACCCCAGGCCTCCATATGTGAGGGCCGACCATAGTGATGAGGTTGACTTTGTCTTTGGTTCTTCTTCATATGGCAGCAGCCGTGAGTCTTCTTCATTTCCATAAACCAGAATGGGCCTCACTAGAATCCCTGTAGGTGGGGTCTTCTCATGGTCTACCATGGAAGCTCAGAGAGAGGACACGATGAATGGTGTAATATCTTACCATTCCAAAAGCTGCAGGTGTTACAATCCATACCTTTTCCCAAACAGCCTGTGCTGCCAACACCTGTCCCCACTTGCTAGAAGGTGTCAGACATGGGTACAGAGTAGATGATAGGACATGAAGATTGTCCATATATTATTCCCAAGGACTGGGGAAGAACTGTCCACTAGTCTAGGAATACACACTAGTCTTTTCAGCTAGAGGTAAGGAAGAAGAATGGAAGGTTGTGCAATGGGAGTACCTGATCTTGGGTGGAACAGAGGAAGAGAATTTGGCCTGGTATGGAAGACCAGACTACAATTGAATGGAGGGTGGAGAGCAGGAGTAGGCACCCTGAAATATTGTCCAAGATGCAGACTCCTGTTCTCCTTTGTGCAGCGGGCTTTTCTGAGGAAGAGGCGCTACTGAGCAGGAGGATGATGAAGTACTGGGCCAACTTTGCCCGGAATAGGTGAGAACATACACCTAACCCTGACTCCCATGAGTGGAGTCCACCTAGTATCCCCTGTGGCATCTTTATATGCATCCATAATTCTTACTCAAACTACAGTTCTGCCTCAAACCCCAGGACTCACTCACACACAGTGAGTGCTTTGTAGGTTCAAGTCACTCTCTCTTGCCCGAGAGAGCTGAAAGTTGTCCACTTTTTTTTTTTGGGTCCGGTCGTGAGGCCTGAACTCTGGGCCTGTGCGCTTCCCTCAGCTCTTCAGATCAAGGCTAGCCCTCTACCACTTGAGCCACAGCGCCACTTCTGGCTTTTTTCTTTTTGTTTATGTGGTGCTGAGGAATCGAACCCAGGGCCTCAGGCATGCAAGGCATGCGCTCTACCACTGAGCAACCTTCCCAGCCCTGATTGTCCACATTTTTGTAGAAACATCAGCACTCACCTATGTGAGGGGGCTCTGAGCCATATGCACCAGATACTAGAGGGAGGTCTCAGTTTTCCTATAAAGTTCTCTATAAAGTTTCAATAAAGTTTCCCTCATTCCCTCCACTCCTGATCTTTTGGGCTGCATGGCATGACCCTTATGAGGTGATATGGTGTAGGTTCACCAGAACTCAGAATGATCAGAATGACTCTTACCACCCCTCTTCTCCTGTGATGTGTCCACAGGAACCCCAACAGTGTGGATATGCTTCATTGGCCCATGTTTGACCAGAAGGAACAGTACCTACTACTGGACATCCCTCCTGCTGTGGGCCAGGCCTTGAAGACCTCCAGGCTGAAGTTCTGGACCAAGACCCTGCCCCAGAAGATCCAGGAGCTCAATGGGGCCTCACATCTGAGTGCAATGCATTCTTCACTATCCTTTTTACTTTTTTCTCTTCATTTATTTACTTTTTTCTGGTAATGAGGATTGATCCCAGGTTATCATACTTGATCAACAAGTGCTTTGCCACTGAGCTACATCCCAGTCCTTGGTATTTTTAATTAAATTGTTTAGGACACTTTCAAACCTAACTTTATGCAGACAAATACTTTCATTCCCATTGGATTCTATTTAGGGTTTTTGAGTGTTTAATCAGAGATAAAATTATAACCTGGGCTGGCTTTCAGTCAAGATCATCAGTTCTAGGGCTCCTGAGAAGCTAGGATTACAGGTGTGAGCCACTGGCACCTGGGTTGTATCTGTAATGCTTTCTCTGAGTCTCTCTTTGTTTGTCCCTCTGTGTCTATGTCTATATCTGTGATTGCCTTTCTGTTTCTGTCTGAGTCTCTTTGTTTCTCTATCAGCTTTGAGTGAAAAAGCTAAGGGATACCTCTCAGCCATGACTTCAAGCTCTACGACCAGCACAAACACACATGAAAACTCTCTCTCTCTGTCTCTCTCTGTCTCTTTCTCCCCCTCCCCCTCTCTCTGTCTGTCTGTCTCTCTCTGTCTGTCTCTGTCTGTCTGTCTGTCTGTTTCTCTCTCTCTCTTTCACACACACACACACACACACACACACACACACACACACACACACACACTAAATCCAGGAGCATAAGCACTATATTAGTTACTTTCTTATCATGTCCTACGGGAATGCACTAACATTCCCATGAATCCACTACAAAACTTCTATCCTATAATCAAGAGTGAATCATTGAACTTGAGCTAGAGTCTCTGCAATAAACCTGTGCTCATGGTGATTGGTGTCATTGTCTATTCTCCAAACTGTTTGAGAGTCCAACAAGAGCATCTGCCCAGGTCTGTGTAGAAGGGTCTGGGTCCATATCCTTGGCCACAGTTCCTTAGATTGGAGACCTTGAGTGCACATCAGACCTTGTGGCTGGAATGGAGGTCAGAGAATCTTTAGGAAAGTCATTCTAGGACAAATGAGCCTTCTGGAAATGGCACCAAGAAAGAATACCCATGCTGCCAGACTATAGGTTCTCAAGAGTACTGTGCACCAGATTGAAGAGTCAAAGCTGATTTTCACTGGCACCATGTCTTCTGGGCTGCAGTTTCTGTCCCCTGGTGTCTCACTGCATCTTAGCAGGATCTACATGTTTCATACACTCCTGATAACAGAACAGGCACCCAGATTACTAGAGGCCCAGAGAGTCCTGTCTCCTTACAGTGTTGCAACCAGCAAGTTCCCTTCAAATGGTTTTCAAGTGGGTAAATGACTGCCCTTGATCTCAGCCACTAGGGTTGCCACAGGATGGGAGGGGTATGTTTCCTTAAGAAATGCCTCAGTGTGTAGCCATTTTTATTGTGCAACTAAAGGACTCTGGTTGATACTTGCTTTAAAGTAGTGTTCTAGCACAAAATTGGTGTTACTTTCATACCAAATAGGTAGAACAAGCCAGAAAAGCACAAGAAAAATGACAAGTCCAGGTATCTCAACTCCCACTCATGATAATCAGGTGATAGAAAAATTAATGAAAAATCTAGAGGAGAGTTCACAAAAAGCTCTACAAACACTACTGGTAAACATGGTGAATGAAAAGATTGAAAACCTGCAAAAGACTCAGTGTTAGTGTGATAGAGATTGAGAGCAGGCAAACCAAAGATAAATACAGGAATCTCATGAGCATGAGGAATCTACTCAAAGAATAATACAGGATTGTGTGAGCAGGTTGAGAACAGTCAATGAGAAAGAAAGGAAATGTGTGAGCATGCTGAGAACAGTCAAAGAGTAATACAGGAATTGGGAGAGTGGGATGAGAATAGACAAAGATCAGCACAGCCATTCATGGAATCCATAAAGAGACAGCTGAAAGAGTTCATGGAGATCACAAAGGAAATGCTCAATGGAGCTCGACAGAAGGAATGGGAGTCCAAGGAAACCATAACCAATCAACTAAGTGATTTGAGAATAAACACTGAACACCAAATTAAGGAAGTAAAGAAGTTCATACAAGATCTAAAACAACGCTCCAACAAAGAATTTGAAGCCATCAAAGCCGGCCAATTAGAAGGAAAAGGAATAAAAATCTAAGTAGAAAGTCTTGACATTAGGTTATACTGTGCAGAAGATTGAAACTCGGGGATTGAAAACAGCCTAGATATTATAGAGAAAGAACATACAACTATCAAGACAAACCCCAGAAATATGACAGATCTATTCAACATTTGGAAGAGACCATCAGAAGCCCTATGCTGAAGATAATGGGTGTAGAGGAGCACCTAGAGACAAAAGTTAATGGTCTAGGAAATTTGTTTAACAGGATCCTAGTAGAGAACTTCCCAAACATGCAAAAAGATAGGCCTATTCAGATACAAAAAGTTTTTAGAGCCCCAAATAGACCAAACCAAACAGGACATCTTACTATCACATTATAATCCCCACAGGATCAATTCAGACCAAGAAAAATCCTTAAAGATGTCAAGGAGAAAAGATCAATCACCTATAAAGGGAAACCAATTAGAATCACCTCAGATGTCTCAGCAGAGACAAAGCAAGAAGAGCCTGGAATGATGTATGCCATGCCCTGAAGACAAACAACCATCAGCCAAGAATGCTGTACCCAGCTAAACTCTCCGTCATAACTGAAGGCCAAATTAAAACCTTCCATAGCAAAGAAAAACTGAGGGGCTGGGAAAGGGGCTCAGTAGTAGACCACTTGTCTTGCATGACTGCGGCCCTGGGTTTGATTCCTCAGCACCACATAAGCAAAAAAGCCGAAAGTAGTGTTGTGGCTCAAGTGGAAAGGCACTAGCCTTGAGCTGAAGAGCCAAATATTTCACCCAGCAGCATCAGAACACACGTTTTTCTCAGCAGCACATGGAACATTTTCCAAAATAGACCACATTTTAGGTCACAAAGCAAACTTGTCCAAATTCAGAAACATTGAAGTTATACCTTGCGTACTCTCAGAGCACAAGGGAATAAAATTAGAACTGAACACCAAAAGCCACCAAAGAAAGTCCTGTAACACATGAGGCTGAACAACACACTGTTGAATCACCAGTGGGTCATGGAAGAGATTAGAAAGGAAATTCCAATGTTCATGATATTCAACAAAAATGAACACACAAATTAGCAGCTCCTCTGGGACACAGCAAAGGCAGTACTCAGAGGCAAGTTTATTGCTCTGAGTTCCTACATCAACAAATGGGAGACATCTGGAACCAACAACTTAATGAGACACCTGAACCTCCTTGAGAAAGAACAGCAAGATAAACCCCAATCCAGTAGATGGAAAGCAATAATTAAAATTAAATCAGAATTATTAGATTCCAAAAAAACATAGAAAGAATCAACAAAACAAAGAGTTGGTTCTTTGAAAAAATTAACAAATTGATAGACCCTTGGCAAATCTTATCAGAGAAAGAAGAGAACACACCCAAATAAATATACTCAGAAATGAGAATGGAAACATCACCACAGAAACAACCAAGATTCAGAACATTATAAGGGAATACTTCTCAAACCTTTATTCTAATAAGTTTGAGAACTTGGCAGAAATGGACCTTTTCCTAGCAAATATCAACATGCTGAAACTAAATCAAGATGAGTTAAACCATCTTAACAGGCCCATATGAAGCATTGAAATAGAAACAGCAATAAGAGACCTCCCATCTAAGAAAAGCCCCGGACCAGAGGGATTTACAGAGGAATTCTACAAGGCACTTCAAAGCAGAGCTCACACCAATACTCCCCCAACTCTTCAATGAAATTGAAAGAGAAAATTCACTACTGAACTCATTCTATGAAGCCATCATAACCCTCATCACCAAATCAGGCAGGGACTCATCATAGGTTGGACAAATGGGATTGCATGAAATTGAAGAGCTTCTGCATGGCAAAGGACATAGCTAGCAAGATCAATAGAAAGCCCACGGATTGGGAGAAGAACTTCACTAGCCATACAACGGACAAGGGTCTCATATCTAAAATATACCTGGAACTCAAAAAATTAAATCCCCCAACAACAAGTCCTCAAAGAAACAAGTGCCCAATACTTAAGTGTGCTAAAGACTTAAAGAGAAACTTCTCTGAAGAGGAAAGAAGGATGGCCAATAGACACATGCAGAAATGCTCAATCTGCCTAGCCATAAAAGAAATGCAAATCAAAACAACATTGAGATACCACCTCACCCCAGTTAGAATGGCTATAATCAAGAACTCTAATAACAACAGGAGGAAATATGGACAGAAAGGCACCCTACTTCATTGTTGGTGGGAGTGTAAACTTGTTCAACCACTTTAGAAAGTAGTATGGAGGTTTCTCAAAAGACTCCACATAGAGCTCCCCTATGACCCAGCAATCCCACTTTTGGGCATTTACCCAAATGACCACAAACAAGACCATACTAAAGCTACCAGCACAACTATGTTAATTGAAGCAATATTATTTACCATAGCTAAGATATGGAACCAACCCAGATGCCCCTCAGTAGATGAATGGATCAAGAAAATGTGGTATATATACACAGTGGAATTCTATGCTTCCATCAGGAAGAATGACATTGCCCCATTTGTTAGGAAATGGAAAGACTTGGAAAAAATTATATTTAGTGAAGTAAGCCATGCCCCAATAAACATAGGTCCAATGGTTTCCCTTATTTGCCATAACTAGTATATGTCTGAATCAAGCAGAAAAGGTCATATAAGTTGATGTTAGGGAAATGAACCCCAAGATAAGTATTCAAATTTTTTTCTTTCATGCAATTGTTTTTAGCATATTTATAAGATGATTTCTTCATTGCTTTGTATGTCCCTCCCCCACAGTATAACCCCTGCTTTCATGGCATTTAATGTTGGTATAATTTGTGTAGGGAAAGAGAAAAAACAAATTGTTTAAATAGGGATGCAGTTGGACACATTGCAACAATGAGATGTACAAGTCATTATGTTGAAAAATGAACTTTATACCTTTGGTGGGAGGGAGGATCGGGTATGGGGGGGGCATGGTTATGGGAAGGGATGGGGAGGGGAAACAAAGGAGGAGCCAACAATGCTTGATAAGAAATGTACTCATTATCTTGCCATTGTAATTGTAATCCATCTGTAAGGTATTTTCACAATAAAAAAAAAAGATGATGTTAAGCGAAATGAACCCCCCAAGACACTGACACAAATGTTCTTTTCCTTTCTTGCTATTGTTTTAAAAAATACTTATAATGTACTATGTGATTTTTTAAAATTTCTTTAGTATGTTCCTCCCACATGGCATAACTCTTGTTTTCACTGTATTTGATTCCCATACCCTACATCTTGTATATACACTTTACTTATTTGAGGAGGGTAAGGGAAATAAACAAAATGCTTAAACAGGGATACTGGTTGACCCACTGTAACAATGAGATGTACAAGAAACTATGTTGAAAAAGAACTTTACAACTTGTGGGAGGGGAGGAAGGGAGGAGTTGGGGAGGTAGGTAGGGAAGGGATGGTAGGGAAAAACAAAGGAGGAGGTAACAATGCTCAATAGGAAATGTACTCATTACCTTACTCATGTAACTGTAAAACCCCTCTGCACAGTATTTTTATGACAAAAATATATTTAAAAATGAAGGGCCACAGTGAAGAGTATGTTTGAATGGACAGCCACTCACAAACAGGAAGGGGTCCATGCAGACCCTCAGACCAGGTCTCTAAGAGATAACAGAACTAGAGTGGGAATTGGCAACTTGTGAACAATAAGTTCAAGGAAGAATTTCAAAATGAGCACAGTCATAGCTCCCTGTCTCTGCTCAAGTACTCATGTTTGCACTCATGTTGTGGGGGCATTATCCATCTGTGGGATTCTGAGCCTGCTTCTCTCAGGATAGTGCCGAATTTACAAACTTCACTGTAGTGACAGTTCACAGTATTCCAAGGACTGCAGAAGCCACACAGCTCCCCTGGAGGAGGACAAAGGAAAAGTAGGGGAAGGGAAGGGCTCACAAAAAGTGCTGACCACTGACTTCCTGTGACCACTGCCCCATCAGTGCCACTCTCTTGTAGAACCAACCTTGCCCTCCCTCTCCTATGTCCCTGCCTATCCCATGTCACGTCCAAACTCCTGGTTGGAAAAGGGCCAAGTGAATTATGCCTGTTGGTGAGTGCAATGGAATAGCTTTCAACCAGGATCCTCAGATGTTAGCTGAGAAGTTAAGATTGCAGTTGTGGGCCATTGGTACCTGGTTCATGTATCTGATTCTTTCTCTCTCTCTTTGCTTGTCTCTCTGTGTCTGTGTCTGTGTTTGCCTGCCTCTCTCTCTCTCTCTGCAGAGCACACATGTAGCATCATGCTTAGACTAGTAAGTTTCACTCACTTTATCCAAACACTTCCAATATTCCAGTATGAATCCACACCAATAACTAACTCTTATACCTAATTCTAGTAAGCATGTCCCACACGTGGAGAACTCATGAGGCATGTCACTTGGTCCAAAGGTTGAGGGGTGTCCATTGAGAGTGTCCTCCTGGCTGCTCTGGATAGCTGGAGGGAGTAGTGGCCACCTTGCCTGGGCGCTCCAGTGGAGGGTCAGTCTGATGTGGAGTCGATTGGCTCAGGGAGGTCGTCTCACTTGGTCTTCGCTTTCCTGGGTTTTTATATGTTTTAGGCTGGGCTTCTTCACTTCTGTCCTTTCTGGTTATTGCTGCCGGCTGGTTGCCTTGGTGATGGCTTCACTTCTGGCCTTGTCTAGTTATCTCTGCAGGTTCTGCTTCAGCTGGTCCCCTTGGTAAAGTCTTTGGCTCCCTAGATGTGTTCTTATCTCTGTAGTCCATAGTGCTAACTCCTAATTTCACAGCTTAATATTTCATATTATTTCACAGCACACATACACTCAATATATTCTCTATTTAACAACGCATTGTGCCAGTATTCAATGATTCTCACTACATTCTCTCTTTCTCTCGCTCTGCCTCTCTGTGTCTTTCTCTCTGTGTCTCTTTCTCTGTCTTTCTGTATGTCTCTCTCACATTCTCTCTTTCTCTTTCTCTCTCTCCCTCTCTGTCTCTACACACACACACACACACACACACACACACACACACACACACACACACATCTTGGCTCTGTCTCCTCATCTTTGTCCAGATCATTAGGTATATGTAAGTTTTCATCAAACTCCTCAAACATACGGAGATTCTTCTAAGAACCTTTCTTTCCATGTTTTTAGCATGGTTATTGTAGATGTCATGGTCTTTGAATGGTGGTGCAGGAAGTGGAAGGACCCACCCGGACCTTCAACCTTGCAGTGGTGCACCACAGCCACAGTACTAAGAAGAAGCAGCCACAGTACTAAGAAGAAGCATTGTGATTTTCAGTCAAAATAAAGGAATTTGATCCTAGACCTTGAACTTCAAGGAGCTAAACTCTCAGCCCCTTCAGCTCAGGTGCTATTTAGATTAGGAGAATGAAGGTCAAAGAGAACTATTGAATCTGAGTAGCCAAATATCCTTTTTCTGAGTTTCCAGACGAGTGTCTTGATTTACCAACACTGCAGCATCACTTTCTCCCCTCATCCAGCAGTAACCCATTTGGCTGGCACCAGACCCAGAACTTGAACTAATTTTATACAGGAATTCAACCAGGAGAAACAGAGAAACCACATCATGAGAGGCCCAACTGGGAATCTTATTAGAAAGCTGGCAACTACAGGTGGACTCCTGTCTCAAAGATCTGCAGCCCAGAATGTAGATTGCATAAAGTTTTTAAAGACAAATACCACATGTTTGGCATGGAGACCCAAGCAAACCATATAAGAAATTACTCAGTGGCAAGCAAAGCTTCCATATAGGGGAGCTGTCAGGGGTGAGCAAATCAAACCATCTAAGGAAATAATCAAGAGTGAGTATTGTCTGTAGCAAAGCTTTTGTGGGACTAAAAGCATGACATCTGCAATTCAAAGAATTGGGCTGGGAAGGTGGCTCAGTGGTAGAGCACTTGCCTTGCATGCATGAGGCCCTGACTTCCTGTGACCACTGCCCCATCAGTGACAACATTCTCTTGCAGGGAACAACCTTGCCCAGCCTCTAAATGTCCCTACCTACTCCATGTCAGGTCCAAACTCCTGGCTGGGCAAGGTCTACTTGAACTGTACCTGTTGTTCAGTTGCAGTGTGCTGTCTGGAGGGCCAGAAAAGGTCTTGTGAGGCAGCCATGCTGCTCCACCAACTTCCTGCTTGTCTGACTGCAGTGGTCTGTGGATTCCTGCTTCTCCCACTTGGAATTAAGGGTGAGACTCCTACAGGGGATAATTCTGGGTGGGGAGTGGAGGGTAATAGGACCCAGAGTGAGATCTGCCACATTGTACAGAGAGTTTTAGCTTGGAGAAAGGAGGGATGGAGGGGCAGGTGGACATAACAGATGATAGTATGGGAAAATTGTGTTCCATAAGTATCCATAAAATGCCCACAGTGGTGATCATAGAACTCAGAGAGGGTCATTGATGCCTGAGGACACAGAGGAGTGAGCCCCAAATGAAGGAGTCTGAGGTGCACTGAAATGTGCCAGGCAGAGTCAGGAATTCTAGACATTTCCCTCCTGTATGTGTTATGGCAGCAGTAGCTGTAATTATTCCTGCATTTGCTCATGTAATTGTCATTCACACTATCCTCTGTTCCTGACTGGGTCTACATCATCACCAGAAAAGCATCTTGGGATTGTGCAATATTCCCCTGCAACAGTTTCTGGTTCTGGAAGAGCTATATCTCCCTAGAAAGGTATCATGAATTTGAATTGAGATGCTACTGGGTTTCTTTCACCTAGGTTTCAAATCTGGGCAAAAGCTTGTTGGCTCCTTGGGTGAAGGGTATGTACCCTATGCCTACTACAAAGTCCTCAGGCCCTTATCAGGAGCTCATGCCACCAGAAAATTATGTTCAGAAATGTATGTGCAACCTTTGATCCCCCTCATCCCACAGCGTGCTAGGGTGGGCCCTGATGAACTTCCTTACTCTCTCTCCCCTAAGCCATTCCCCTTACCTCACCCATGGCCCACTCCTACCAGATTCCCTCCATTACCTGCTCCTGATCAGGCTCTGGGTATTGATTATGAAATAGTAATTCAAAGGTCACAACTGTTATTATCAGGAGGAGCTGGTTGTGTAAGTCAATGTATCCAGAAATCCCAGGGTTTTAAATCTCCTAATTCAAGGGTCACTTTTTGACACTGCATGACTCAGCTTCTTCATAATATTTCATGAGAGGCTTGAAGCAACATCTATGTGGCTGGTCTTTAACAGGAACCTATGAGCAATGTTTATCCTTTACTGTAACAACTATGAAGTATGGTGGCCACAGTGAGTTCCAGGGTCAGAGTTCTCATGTAGCCAAAACCTCTAGCGAAGACAACATGGAGGTCAGTGGTATGTCCTGACTGGGTCTACATCATCACCAGAAAAGCATCTTGGGATTGTGCAATATTCCCCTGCAACAGTTTCTGGTTCTGGAAGAGCTATATCTCCCTAGAAAGGTATCATGAATTTGGGAAATTGCTGTCTGTGGTGTCTATTTGTAGTTGCTATCTTGATTCAGTCATACCAGGCTACATGAAACTGGCTGATTCACAACTAGCTCCAAGATAGTGGTTAGGGGCAGGAGAGTTATTTTTCTTATAGGAACAGGTCAGATTCGTGAATTTCTGCAAACTGAAGATGATAATGGGGGAGAGAGTGTTCTCATAGAGGTGGAATTGGTACTGATTAAAATATAGCCAGGGATTGTGGCCCTGACTAGATGTCTAAAAACACGTAAAGGAGCAGGAGTTTTGGGGCTACCTACTATGAGCACAAATGAAAGCAATCTCTGTATTAAGGTAGTGGAAATAAACCTAATGTATACAGCATTCACCTAAACAGTTATTATGATTGTACAAGCCAGTTTGATGTGAACATGAGATAATTTCCAATGACCTTCTCCATTCTTGAACCCCAACAAAAGCCGGCAAGGGTTTTCATGATCTGATCAGAGCTATGTTCCTCTCTCCTTAGGGCCCTTATCTCATCTTAGCATTTTAGCTACCTCCAGTGTGAGTTCCATGAGGATTGGAAAGGTTCAGTCCAGTCCTCAGCTTCCTCATGGTGCCTTGTTAAAAATGTTGGCTTACTAGAAATGATGCTTATTCTCCCATCACTTAAGACATAAGCTGGAAGCTGGTAGGGCTTAATGGTGACATCAAGTCCCTGAGAACCTCAGGGATCCTGACTGGTAGGAAGGTCTGGGTCAGGTCAGTGAAAACAGTGGTGTTGGGGCACAGTCATGCAGGCAGAATGTATGTGAAGCCATTGAACCTGCACATCAGAGGACCTTGCCAGGCTGAGCTGTGGGTGGCATAGAGCCAACAGGAGCCACAATGTGAGTGGCAGCTGATGGGGCCAAAGCAATTCTGATGTGCATCTCTACCCACAGGCCAGGAGCCAGCCAGCCCCATCAGGACCACACAATATGGGCAGGTGCAGGGCAGCCTCGTCCATGTGAATGACACCAATGTGGGAGTCCACATCTTTCTGGGCATTCCCTTTGCCAAGCCACCTGTAGGCCCATTGCGGTTTGCCCCTCCAGAACCCCCTGAACCATGGAGTGGTGTGAGAAATGCCACCTCCTACCCAGCCATGTAAGTTCTTGTGTGGTGAGAATCTCTGTGGTGGGATGGGCACCCTGGACCAGACTCAGTGTTTCTCCCATGTAAACCTCACACTCCACATCCTTTGCATTGCAGCATTTCCCATTTAGTGGGTGGAGCAACTTTGCCAGGCTCACGGCTCTAGCTTTGTGTATGAACAGTGCTAGGCACCAGGTGCCAAAGCACAGAGATATACTTGTGCCATGACTTGGATCATGCCAATTGTTCTCTGCCACCAGGGGAGGCATCCCTGGGAAAGGTTCACCTGGGCTGTATGGACCTGACAGAGCTCCTGGTCCAGCAGCAGATGCTACAGCTCCCTGAGGAGGGCAGCAGTGGGGGCTCCTTGGAGAAGCCAAGCTCCACAGTCACTGTGCTTACTCAAAGGACCAGGTGACACTGATTAAAGAAATGTCTATGTGCTTCCAACTGGACGTGTGGTGAAAGGAGTGTGTTTTTCTGGGGTCCTTGATTTGGATTTCAGCAATGTCCCACTATGCTAGAGGTAACTGAGCTTCATTCATTCATACTGCACTGGTGTGGTGGCAGCAACCCTGGCTGATCTTTAATTGGCACAGAGAAATGGTGTAAATGTCAATACTTGCAGCCAATGCTTCTAGAAGATGCTATGAGTCAAGATGTTCAAGCCTTAGGAGGGGAGATATCCAAGGCCCACAACAACATGAAGGTTTCCTGGAGATCAGACCTGCACCTAGCTTGAGATGGAGAGCCTCACCCATCCCAAGTCATGTGGCCTGCATTTTGTTTGGGAGAGTCATGAGAGAAGATTCTGTATAAACAGAGCACCAGTGCAGCAGAGATTTACAGTGACTGGAAACAAATCTAGCCTCAAGGTCAGATCTTTGACCATGAGACAAACCCTGGAATAATTGTCTACTCTTTGAAACAGGTGTCTGCAAAAGGCTCTTCCTATGAATACACTGAAGATGGTGAAGCTAACTAGACCTCCAATCTCAATGTCTGAAGACTGCCTTTATCTCAACATCTATTCACCTGCCAGTTCCCAGGAGGGCTCTAACCTGCCTGTGAGTGTCAGGACTTGGTTGTACTTTGCGGGAGGACATTTCTTCTGTAAGACTCTTAGTAGTGGCAAGACTAGATCTGAGGCAGTGTGGAACCAATGAGAAGTTTCATTATTAGGTTCCAAACACCACTTGCCAGGAAGGGTGACACACCAATGGTAAGGGATGCAGAATCCTAACCGTCCCCAGATGTTAGAGGCCTGGGCTCTTTAATCAAACAAGAACTCACTCTAGCAACTTGAGCCCAGAATATTTACTAAGAAGCCCAAGTGCTTTACTTTGAGATCACCCAAGTGTTGGTTATGTATCATGCCAATGCTAATATGTGATCCATTTGACTCATGAAAGTGAGTGTGAGGGAAATGCACCTTTTCTTTCCACTGTAGATGGGCAAAAGAGTTAAGGCAACAATACTGTAGTTTTGGAGTCATGAATTCAGACTTCAATTTCTGGAATGGATCTCAAGTATAGTGATTGAACGTGGGACCCTCACCCAAGGCCAAGTTCAGGAGATCCTGAGGGAGTTCTTGACATGTTGGCAAATGGCACACAGCCAAACCCATGGACAGTGTTATGGACACCAGAGGTAGGATTATGGCTGAATGAGAATTGATGACAGATGTCTTGACCTTCCCAGGTGATGGTGTGGATCCATGGTGGTGCACTGGTTTCAGGAATGGCTTCCACGAATGATGGATCCATGCTGGCAGCCATTGAGAATGTGGTGGTTGTCACTATCCAGTACCGCCTAGGAGTTCTAGGCTTCTTCAGGTGAGCCTGGGATTGAGCTGGCCAATGAGTGCCAAACACAGCTGCGACAGCCCTGTGACCCTTGTCTCTGCCACTTCTCAGCACTGGAGACCAGCATGCCACTGGCAACTGGGGCTACCTGGACCATGTGGCCGCCCTACGCTGGGTCCAACAGAATATCGCCCACTTTGGAGGCAACCCTGACCAGGTCACCCTTTTTGGCGAGTCTGCAGGTGGCACAAGTGTGTCCTCACATGTCGTGTCCCCCATGTCCCGAGGACTCTTCCATGGTGCCATCATGGAGAGTGGGGTGGCCCTGGCACCAGCCCTCATCTCCAGCTCCTCTGAACCAGTCTCCTCAGTGAGTGCCCTAGGCTGCCCTGGTCCAGATTCCCTGTTTTTCCCCTCACCCGAAGAGCCCCTGATTCCCTTTGCTTGCTTGGTACAAAAAGGACCATGCGGTAAGTTGGGAACTTCTTGGGAATTGGTGAGGGCTCAGAGGTAGGATCCACACCTTTGAGCTGGGGGGAAGATCTCTCTAACCAAGGCCCCTGAGCATCACGAATGTGGGAATAAATTTCATACCTACAGTAATCCACACACGATACCCTAAGAGATCTGGAGGAACTTGCATCAATCTGGGTCTGGGAAAACCTCTCTTGCTACTTCAAAGGGTGAGGCAGCCCCTTCCTGGTTGCTTTCCAGATGGTGGCCAACCTGTCTGCCTGTGAGCAGGTGGACTCAGAGGCCCTGGTGCACTGCCTGCGGGCCAAGAGTGAAGAGGAAATGCTGGCTATTACCAAGGTCAGGCTGAATGATATGGTGAGGTTTCAGCATGGGAAATGACTCTGGTTTGCAGCCCTGGCTACAAAACAAAAACAAAGGGAGGCTAACTCAAGTGTTGGATCTTTTGGTATATGTGTGGGAGAGAATACTGGGAAGAATTAGGATAGGGTGGAAGTAACATGAGTACAATAGAAAATATATTATATGTGATCTCACTTCCTTATCACTGATGCCTCCTCAGACCTTCAAGGAAATCCCTGCAGTGGTGGATGGGGTCTTCCTACCCAGGCACCCCAAGGAGCTGCTGGCGTCTGCTGACTTCCACCCAGTCCCTAGCATCATTGGAGTCAACACTGATGAGTTTGGCTTCCTCCTCCCCATGGTGAGCCTTAGTTCTAACTCATGATTTTCTGGTGAGCTCATCTGCTATGTGTGTGAGTGTTAGGGGTGCATGGTTGGACCTAGCATGATACCTTCATGACCACGCATTTCCAACTTAAACTGTCTCCCCGCCACTCAGGTCTTGGGATTTCTTGACACGATAAAGGGAATAAATAGAAGTACCTTGCCATCTGTCATGCAGAACATGGTAGGACTCATGGTAAGGATCTAGACACCTGCCTCAATGGATGGGGAGCCCCAAGATATTTGCTCATACACTAATTTTCAGGAATATAGGATATGTGTTTGTGGCAGGGTTATACCAGAGCTTCCCTTTTATACTACTCTCCCACAGAGTCCCCATCTCTCCACCCAGAGGCTGCCTCCTCCCTGTCATTGAACTGTCTGCTTAGCCTGACTCTCTCTGATCCTCTTGGCACAGAACTTGCCTGCTGAGTGTGCTGACTTGCTGATGGAAGAGTACATGGGGGACACCGAGGACCCCCAGACCCTCCAAGCCCAGTTCCAAGACATGATGGGGGACTTCATGTTCGTGATGCCTGCACTGCACGTAGCGCATTTTCATAGTGAGTACATCTGTAGCTGAGGCCTGAAGGCACTGTGGACAGCTCAGAGCTGTGCATCCCAGGTGACCTCTGTCCAAATCCCTACCTTCTCTGTCTCAAGGCTCCAGGGCCAGGCACTTGATGTCCCACCAGTCATCAAATTCTCATGGCTACTCTAAGACACAGGCATCCTCCTGGCACTTTACAGAAGAGAAAACTTAATCAGTTACTAGTCTAAGACTACACAGGAAATCCAAGCCATGATTTAACCAAAGTTTTTCCCATTGGGATCACTAGGAGAACAGGAGTAGCATGCAATTCTTGACCTCAAAGCTTATCCTAGAAATCAGAGAATGGAGCGCTGACTGTGATGAGCACCTTTGGTTTTTACAAGGTCTCCTCCTGCCTGAGGCTTCTCACTTCACAGTCCAGATTCCAGGCAGCTTCAGCCTAGCTATCTTGTCACCAAAGGTGAGGAAGGACAACTCTAGTTGAGGGGTCACCATGTCCTAATTTATCTCCACATCCAGGTTTCCATGCCAGCGTCTACTTCTATGAGTTCCAACATCGTAAGAACTTGACCGTGAACCTCAGGCCCCCGTATGTGAGGGCCGACCATGGTGATGAGGTTGACTTTGTTTTCGGGTCTTCCTCCTATGGAAGCAGCCGTGAGTCTTCATTTCCATTAGCTACAGTTGGCCACACTAAAATGCTAAGAGAGAGGACACAATCAAGTGTTCTAAAAGCTGCAGGTTTTTAGAATCCTAGCCTTTCCCCAAGCAGCCTGTGCTCCCAACACCTGTCCACATCTACAATAAGGTGTCAGACATGGGTACAGAGAGCATGATTGGAAGTTATGATTGTCAATAAATTATTCCCAAGGACTGGGGGGTAGAAATGACCTCTAGACCAGGAATACACACTGGTGTATTCAGCTAGAGGCTGGGATGAGTAATGGAAGGTTATGCAATGGGAGTATCTGATCCTGGGTGGGACAGAGGAAAAAGATCAGGCCTGGTATGGAGGACCAGACTACAATTGAATGTAGGGTGTAAAGCCAGAGTAGGCACCCTGAAATTGTCCAGGATATGGATCTTTGTTCTCCTCTCTGCAGCGGGCTTTTCTGAGGAAGAGAAGTTACTGAGCAGGAGGATGATGAAGTACTGGGCCAACTTTGCCCAGAAGGGGTGAGATAATACACCTAACCCTGCCTCCCACCAGTGAAGTCCACCTAGTGATTCCCTTCTGGCATCCTCATAGGGACACATCATCCTTAATTATGTGATAACACTCCTCCAAACCCCAGCACTCACTCACACAGAGGGTCAAGCCATGCTCTCTTGCTCCAGAGATCTCAAAGGTGGACCACAGCATTGTGGAAAGATCAGCACTCACCTCTGTGAGGTGGCTCTGATCCATAAGAAACACATACTAAGGGTAGGTCTTAGTTTTCCTATACCAGAAAAGTTTCCCTCATTCCCTCCACTCCTTATCTTTTTGTTTTGTTTTGGTTTATTTTTTGGGTCCAGTCGTGGGCCTGGGCGCTGTCCCTCAGCTCTTCAGCTCAAGGCTAGTGCTCTACCACTTGAGCCACAGTGCCACTTCTGGCTTTTTTCTTTTTGCTTACTTGGTGCTGAGGAATCGAACCCAGGGCCTCATGTATGCAAGGCAAGTGCTCTACCACTGAGCCACCTTCCCAGACCTCCACTCCTGATCTTTTGGGCTGCCTGGCATGGCTCTAATGAGGTGGTTGGGTCCAGGCTCACAAGGACTCGAATGACCCTCACCCCCCCTCCTGGGAGGGTGTGCCCACAGGAACCCCAACAGTGAGGACCTGCTCCATTGGCCTATGTTCGACCAGAATGAGCAGTATCTACAGCTGGACATCCATCCTGCCGTGGGCCAGGCCCTGAAGGCCTCCAGGCTGAAGTTCTGGACCAAGACCCTACCCCAGAAGATCCAGGAGTTCAATGGGACTTCACATCTGTGTGTGACATGTTCTTCATTGTTTTTTCTTCTCTTCTCTCTTCATTTATTTTCCGTTTTTTGGTAATGAGCATCGAATCCAGGAGGTTGTACTTGCTCAGCCAGTGCCTTGCCACTGAACTACAACGCAGTCCTCTTTTGTATTTTTAATCAAGTTGTTTAGAACACTTTCAAACCTAACTTTATGCAGACACATACTTTCATTTCTATTGGATTCTCTTCTGGGTCTTTGAGTGTTTAATTGGAGATACAAGTATCATCGACTTCCCTGCCTGGGCTGGCTTTGAACCAAAATCCTCAGTTCTAGGGTTCCTGAGAAGCTAGAATTATAGGTGTGAGCCCCTGGCGCCCAGCTTGTGTCTCTGATGCAGGAAGTGACGGTGCATATGGGGACCTTGCAGTGGTGCACCACAGTCACACTAGTAAGAAGAAGCATTGTGAACTTCAGGGAAAATAAAGGAACTTGTTACTAAACCCTGAACTTCAAGGACCTAGGCTCTCAGCTCCCCAGCCCAGGTACTGATTAGGTTAGGAGAATGAAGGTCAGAGAGAGCTATTGAGTCTGTGTAGCCAAAAGTCCTTATCCTGAGGTTTCAGACCAGTGTCTGGGTTTACACACACTCCAGCCTCACTTTCTCCCCTGGCTGTATCCCATTTGGCTGATACCAGACCAGCCCCTTGATCTAACACCCCTGCTTCATTTCCTCCCTTCTTCAGCTGTGCCCCAGTTTGCATAATATCTATTTCTCACTATTAGTTACTGTCTAATCAACCTCCACCAGTTTGCATGGGTTAAGCCATGTGCTGGTAGCCTGAACCTAACTCTCAAGAGACTGAGATGTGAGGCTTGCAGTTTGAAGCTAGCCTGGGTAGGAAAGTCCATGAGATTCTTCTCTCCTGTTAAGCAGGAAAAAGCTGGCAATGGAGCTTCAGCTCCAGTGGAGTGCAACACCAGTTTTGAATGAAAAAGCTAAGGGATAGCTCTCAGCCCTGACTTCAAGCCCTGGTACCAGGACACTCACACACACACACACACACACACACACACACCACCACCACCACCACCACCACCACCACCACCACCACCACCAAAACCAATATCACCAACACCAACAATTTCAGGAGCAGAAGCACTATATTAGGTACTTTCTTATCAGACCCTACCAAATTATACTTACACGAACCCAGCATAAAAACCCTATCCTATAAGCAAGAGTGAATCATTCAGCTTTGGCTAGAGGCTCTGCAATAAACTTGTGCTGTTAGTGATCTATCTCTTTGTCTATTCTCCAAACTGTGTGTGAGAGTCTACCAAGAGCATCTGCCCAGGTCTGGGTAGAAGGGTCTGGGACCATGTCTTGGGCCTCAGTTCCTTAGACTGGAGACCTTGAGTGCACATCAGACCTGGTGGCTGGAATGGAGGTCAGAGAGTCTTTAGTCAAGTCATGCCAGGGAAATGAACACTCCAGGAATGGCACCAAGAAGGAAAGCCAGTAGTGCCAGGCTATAGGTTCTCAACAATATTGTGCAGCAGATTGAAGAATGAAACCTGGTTCTTAGAGGCAGTGAAGTCCATGTCAGGTTGAGCCTTCCACTTCCTCTGGAAAGTCAGGCAGGGCTGCAGCAACTGGCACCTGTGCAGGATTCTGCACTTTTCACAAACGCCCAATTACTGACCTCACTCACAGATTACCACAGTCTCAGAGAGCCCTGTTTCCTCGCAGTGCTGCAACCATCAAGTGCCCTTTAAATGTTTTTCAGGTGTGAAAATGCCTGACCTTGATCTCAGATTGGGGGTCGGTGAATAGGGGGATGGGACCTTAGAAATGACACAGTGACAAGTATGTTCGAAGGGTCAGTCATTCCTAAAAAGGAAGAGGTCCATACAGACCCTCAGACTATGACGCTGAGGGATGAGGGGACTTTAAACATGGATTCTGTAATCTATGAACAATGAGAACAAGGAGGAATTTCAAAACAAGCACAGTCATACCTCCCTGTCTCTGCTCAAGTGCTCATCTTTACCTCACAGGAGGTGGGGGCATTGTGCATCTGTGGAATCCTAAGCCTGCTTCTCTGCAGACCAGCCCTGAATTTCTCCAGTAAAACCTTCACTTCAGTGATAGTTCCTAGTATCTCAATGGCTGCAGAAGTCACCCAGTACCTTTGGAGGAGGGCAAAAGGAAAGTAGGAGAAGGGAAGGCCTCACACCCAGAGTGCTGACCACTGATTTCCTGTGACCACTGCCCCATCAGTGCCCCTCTCTCACAGGAACAACCTTGCCCAGCCTCTCCTATGTCCCCGCCTACTCGCTGTCAGGTCCATACTCCAGGCTGGGCAAGGTCTAGGTGAATTGTGCCTGTTGGTGGTTTGAAATGTGCTGCATAGAGACACAGAAATGGTCCTGTGAGACAGCCATGCTGTTGGACCAACTTCCTGCTTGGCTGACTGCAGTGGTCTATGGGTTCCTGCTTCTCCCACTCTAGATCCAGGGTGAGACTCTAGCAGGGCACCAGTTGGTGGGGAAGGCACCAGGGTGAGATTTGCCACATTGTGTAAAGCAGAGTTAGAGCTTGGATAAGGGAGGGAAGAAGGGATAGGTGAAGATTACAAATGATATTGTGGAAAAATTGTGCTACACAATGCCCATGGTGCTGATCATATAGCTCGGAGAGGGTCAGAGATGCCTGAGGACACAGAGGAATGAGGCCCATATGAAAGCATCTAGGATGCACTGACATGTTCCGGACAGAGTCAGGGATTCTGAACATTTTCCCTCCTTTGTGGGTTGTTACAGTTGTTGTAACTGCTACTAAACCTGCTAACATAGTTGTCATTCAAACTGATTGGGTCCCCTCATTGCCAGAGAAGCATCTTGGCAAGGTCCAAAGCCACTGCAAAGGTTTCTGGTTCTGGAAGAGCTATACCTCCCCAGAAACACATCAGGAAGTTGAACTGAGATGCCACTGCGTTTCTTTCACCCACGTATCAACTCTAGGCAAAGGCTTGGCTTGGCTTCTAGGACAAAAGATGATATGCCCTGTGCCAGCTACACAGTCCTCATGATCTTATCAGGAACTCATGCAACCAGAGGATTATATCCAGAAATGTATGAGCAAACTTTGCTCCCCCTCACCCCAGAGAAAGCTGGGATGGGCCCTGATGAACTCACCTACCCTCTCCTATTTAATCTGCACTGAGTTCCCCTCAGCTCACCCATGGCTCACGCCTTCCAAATTCCCTCCCATACCTGCATTTGATCAGGATCTGACTAGTGATTCTAAAATAGTGATTACAAGGTAACAACTGCTTATTACAAGAATAGTTTGCT
Source organism: Dipodomys ordii (assembly GCF_000151885.1). Taxonomy (NCBI): domain Eukaryota; kingdom Metazoa; phylum Chordata; class Mammalia; order Rodentia; family Heteromyidae; genus Dipodomys; species Dipodomys ordii. The sequence continues at coordinate 6,839,770 of NW_012267234.1, forward strand.
GTGCAAATCTTGCTATCCAGAAGACCCAGGGTTTTAAATCTCCTAATTGAAGAGTCACTTTTGCCACAGCATGGTTCAGCTTCCTCATACCATTTCATGACGAGCTAGAAGCAATATGCAGGTAGCTGGTCTCTAACAGGAACCTGGGAGCAATGCTGGTCCTCTCCTGTAACAACTATGAAGAATAAGTGGCTGGTGGCCACAGTGAGGTCCAGGGTCAGAGTTCCTATGCAGCCCAAACCTCTTGTATAGACAACATGGAGGTCAGTGGTATCTCTTTGGACTTGGAACGATATTGGGAAATTGCTGTCGATAGTGTGTTTGTGGTTGCTATCTTGGCTTTAGCCATAGGAGGGGACATGAAGCTTGCTGATTCATAGCTTGCTCCTGGAGAGTGCTTAGGGGCAGGAGAGTTACTTTTCTTAACAAATAGATCAGATTTGGGATTTTCAGCAACTTGAAGGTGATAATGCGGGAGAGACGGTTCCAGTGGAGGTGGAATTGGTACTGATTACAAAATAGCCAGAGCTTGTGGACTTGACTGGATGTCTCAAAACACCTGAAGGAGCAGAAGTTTTGGGACTACCAAATGTGGGCACACACAAAAGGGTTCTTTTTAAGGTAGAGGAAAAAGCCCAATGTATGAAGCATCCATTTAAACAATTACCATGATTGTACAAACATGTTGATATGGACCATAAGATGATTTCCAATGGCCTCTTCCCTCCTTGGTTCCCAATACAACCCAGCCAAGGTTTTCACAATTTGATCACAGTTGTGTGACTCTTACCTTGCAGCCCTATTTCTTTTGGGCATTTTTGATACCTCCAGTATGAGTCCATGAGGATTGGAAATGTTCAGTCCAATCCCCAGCTTCCTGATGGTGCCTTTTAAAAACCCTTAGGTTACTAGAAATGATGCTTATCTTCCCATCACCTAAGCTGGAAGCTAATAGGGCTTAAGATGCTATCAACTCCCAAAGAACCTCAGGGAGCCTGCCTGGTAGGAAGGTCTGGGTCAGTCAGTGAAAACAATGGTGTTGTAGCACAGTCATGCAGACAGAATGTATGTGAAGCCATTGAACCTGCAGATCAGAGGACCTTGCCAGGCTGAGCTGTGGGTGGCATAGAGCCAACAGGAGCCTCAGTGTGAGTGGCAGCTGATGAACACACCCAACTCTGATGTGACTCTCTCTATCCACCAACCAGGACCCAGCCAGCCCCATCAGGACCATACATAAGGAAGATGTGGGGCAGCCTTAGTACATGCAAAGGACAGCAGCATGACAATCCACACCTTCCTGGGCATTCCCTTTGCCAAGCCACCTGTAAGACCACTGTGGTTTGCCCCTCTGGAGTTCTCTTAACCTTGGAGTGCTCTGAGAAATGCTACCTCCTACCCAGCCATGGAGGTTCTTGCTTGGTGAGAATCTCTGTGGTGGGATGGGCACCCTGGACCACGCTGAGTGTTTCTCCCCTGTAAACCTCATTCCATTTCCTTCTCCACTGGGAATGTCTCATGCCCATGTTTACAGTGAATTTGCTGTGCTTCAGTGGGGGGAGCAACTTTGCCAGGCTCATAGCTCTGGCTTTGTATATGAGCAGTGTTAGCACCAGGAGCCAAATCACAGACATATATTTGTGCCATGACTTGGATCATGACAATTTTTCTCTGCCACTGAGAAAGGCATTTCTGGGAAAGGTTCACCCGGGCTGCATGGATCTGACAGAACTCCTGGTCAGGCAGCAGATGCTACAGATCCCTGTGGAGGGCAGCAGTGGGAGCTCCTTGGAGAAGCCAAGTTTCACAATCCCTCTGCTAGCTCAAAGGGTCAGATGCCACTAGCTGAGGAAAAGTGTATGTGCTTCCAACTGGAGACATAGTAAAAGGCGGTGGTTCTCTTGGGGTCTTGATTTGGATTTCAGCAATGTTCCACTCCGCTATGTGTACCTGACAATCATTCATTCACACTACTCTAGTGTGGCGGCAGAAATACCGACCAGGTTGCAACTGGCACAGAGAGGAGGTATAAATGTTAACTCTTGCAGCCAACACTTCTAGAAGACTCTGTGAGTCAAGATTTCCAACGCTAAGGGAGAGAGAAATCCAAAGTACTTTGTGGAGGTCAGAGTTCCATTCTAGCTTGAGATGGGGAGCCTCACCCATCCCAGGCAGGTAGCCTGGGTTGGTGGTTGGAAGATACAAGAGAGAATATTCTGTATAAACAGGGCACCATGCAGCAGAGGTTCACAGTGGCTGGGAACAAATCTAGCCTCAAAGTCAGAGAAAAACACTGGAATAATTGTCTTCTATTGTAAGTAGGTGTCTACAAAATTCTGATATAATGAATACACAGAAGATGGTGAAGCTAACTATACCTCCCTTCCCTATGTCTGAATACTGCCTTTATTTCAACATCTATTCTGCCAGTGCTAAGGAGGGCTCTAACCTGCCTATGAGTGTCAAGACTTGGCTGGCCTTGGTGGGAGGACATTTCTTCTGCAAGACCCTTAGTAGTGGCAAGAACAGCCTGGTTTCTGAGGCAGTGTGGAACCTAATGAGAAGTTTCATTATCAGGTTAAAAATACCACTCACCCAGGGAGGGTCAGTCATCACTGGTACCGGGGGATGCAGAGTCCTAACTGCTTCCAGATGTTAGAGGCCTTGGTTCCTTCATCAAACAAGAACTCACTCTACCAACTTGAACCCAGAAGACATACTGAGGGACCCAAGTATTGAAGTTTGAGATCACCCGAGTTGTGGATTATATATTGTGCCAAAGTGAATATGTCAACCATTTGAGTCATATTAAAATGAGACAATATGCAAACTGCCCCTTTTCTTTCCACTTTAGATGGGAAAGATAGTAAGGGCACCAATACTCCAGGCTTGGAGCCATTAATTCACACTTGGATATCTGGAGTAGATCTAAAGTATAATGATTTCACTTTGGACCCTCAACCAGAGCCAACTTCAGGAGGTCCTAAGGGAGTTCTTTCCATGTTGGCAACTGGACAGTGTAATGGAAAACAGAGGTAGGATTGGAACTGAATGAGAGTCAATGACAGCTATCTTGACTTTCCCAGGTGATGGTATGAATCCAGGATAGTGCACTGGTTACAGGTATGGCTTCCTTCCATGAATGATGGATCCAGGATGGCAGCAACTGAGGATACAGTGTGAGTCCCAGGCTTCTTTAGGGGAGCCTGGGATTGAGCTGGGCACCAAGTGCCAAGCAAAGCCAGGACAGCCCTGCGACCCTTGATTCTGTCACTTCTCAGCACTGGAGACCAGTATGCTACTGGCAACTGGGGCTACCTGGACCTCATGGCCTCCCTACACTGGGTCCAACAGAATATCGCCCACTTTGGAGGTAACCTCAACCATTTTTGGCCAGTCTGCAGGTGACACAAGTGTGTCTTCACATGTCCTGTCCCCCATGTTCCGAGGACTCTTCCATCGTGCCATCATGGAGAGTGGGGTGACCCTGCTGCCAGAACTCATCTCCAGCTCCTCTGAACCAGTCTCTTCAGTGAGTGCCCTCAGCTGCCCCGGTCCAGATTCCCTATACTATCCTCATCCAAAGAGGCTCTAGTTCAACTAGGTTAGGTGGGATCAAAATTAGCCACAAAGATAACTCGGGAACTTCTTGATAATTGCTGAAGGATTGGGGTAGAATTCATACCTCTCAGCCTCAGGCTGAGTGTGGTCTGTGGCCAGCAAGGCTACACCCAGATTCCCCTATGTGGACATAACCATGTAAGCAGGGGGGATGTCACCTCCAGACAAAGTCCCTGAGCATCATGACAGTAGGAATGATTTCACACCTGCAGCAATTTATACAGTAAACCCTAAGAGATCTGGAGGAAGTTGCATCACTCTGCATCTGGGAAAACCTCTCTTGCTACTTCAGAGGGTGAGGAAGCCTGTGCCTGGTTGCTTTCCAGATGGTGGCCAACCTGTCTGCCTGTGAGCAGTGGACTTAGAGGCCCTGGTGCGCTGCCTGTGGGCCAAGAGTGAAGAGGAAATGCTGGCTATTATCAAGGTCAGACTGAATGGTGTGGTGGGGATTGGAGGGGGGAATAATCTCTGATGGTGAAAGGGAGACAGAGTGTGAATAACCCAGTCCTAATATTCTGAACGAATGACTCTTCTTGTAGCTCTGGATAGAAAATGAAGAGTAAAGGCCGGGCGCCAGTGGCTCACACCTATGATCCTAGCTACTCAGGAGGCTGAGATCCGAGGATTGCGATTCAAAGCCAGCCAGGGCAGGAAAGTCTGTGAGACTCTTATCTCCAATAAACCACTAGAAAACTGGAAGTGGTGCTGTGGCTCTAGCAGTAGAGCGCTAGCCTAGAGCTGAAGATCGCAGGGACAGTGCTCAGGCCCAGAATTCAAGCCCTATGACTGATCAAAAAGAAAGAAAGGAAGAAAGAAGGAAAGAAAGAAAGAAAGAAAGGAAGGAAGGAAGGAAGGAAGGAAGAAAGGAAGAAGGAAGGAAGGAAGGAAGGAAGGAAGGAAGGAAAGAAAGAAAGAAAGGAAGGAAGGAAGGAAGGAAGGAAGGAAGGAAGGAAGGAAGGAAGGAAGGAAGAAAAGGGAAGGAAAGAAGGAAGGAAGGAAGAAAGAAAAGAAAGAAAGAAAGGAAGGAAAGAAGGAAGAAAGAAAGAAAGAGAGAGAGAAAGAGAAAGAAAGGGGAAGGAAAGAAGGAAGGAAGGAAGGAAGAAAGAAAAGAAAAGAAAAAAAGCTGTAGGTGTTTAGAATCCAAGCCTTTTCCCAGACAGCCTGTGTTCCCACCACTGTCCACACCTGTAATAAGGCATCAGACATGGGTACAGAGAGCACTATTGGAAGTTATCAATGTCCCTAAATTATCCCCAAGGACTGATGGTAGAAATGTCCTCTAGTCAAGGAATATCACTGGTGTATTCAACTAGAAGCTGGGATGAAGAATGGAAGGTTGTGCATGGGGAGTGCTTTCTACGGGATGGGGCAGAGGGAAAGGATCAGGTTTGATGAAGGACCAGACTACAGTTGAATGGAGGGTGGAAAGCAGAAGTAGACAACCTGAAATACTGTCCAAGACATGAATCCTGTTGTCCTCTGTGCAGATGACTTTTCTGAGGAGGAAGAGCTACTGAGCAGGAAGATGATGAAGTACTGGGCCAACTTTGTCCAGAATGGGTGAGATAATACACGTAACCCTGCCTCCCACGAGTGGAGTCCACCTAGTGATCCCCTTGTGGCATCCTCATGGCACACATGATCCTTAATTACATAAAAGCTCTCCTTCAAACCCCGCAAGTTGCTCACACACAGAGAGTGCTTTGTAGGTTCAAGTCACTCTCTCTTGCCCCAGAGATCTCAAAGGTAGACCACAGTTTTATGGAAACACCAGCACTCACCTCTGTGAGGTGGCTCTCAGCCATGTAGAACAAACACTAGGGGGAGGGCCTTGTTTTCCTATATCAGAAAAGTTTTCCACTTCCTTTCTACTCCTGACTTTTTGGGCTACCTGGCATGACCTAATGAGGCAGTTGGTCCAGGCTCACAAGGACTCCGAATGACCCTCACCACTCTCTTGGAAGGATGTGTCCACAGGAACCCCAACAGCGAGGACCGGCTCCATTGGCCCATGTTTGACCAGAATGAGCAGTACCTACAACTGGGTATCCATCCTGCCGTGGGCCAGTCCCTGAAGGCCTCCAGGCTAAAGTTCTGGACCAAGACCCTGCCCCAGAAGATCCAGGAGCTCAGAAGGGTTAAGGAGAAGCATGCAGATTTCTAGTGGTCTAGGTCAGGAGGAGTGGGCTTGAGTGCAGGTAGGGTCAGGAGGTGCTCATAGGTTTTCCATGAAATAGGAATTGACTCTAACATTCACTTAGCTGTTCATCCCCTGTTTATCCAGCCAGCCAGCCACTCAACCAGCCAATACTCCCTGCCTGAGCACTCTCTTGTTAGACATACTCAATAAATGCCCCATGGTAATGAAACAGTATTACTCCAGTGGTGCGTACTCTCCTCCATGCCCCACTGAGCCTGGGCCCCTTCCTTACTCATCTCATCTTCTCAATTTCTGTCTGCTCCAAGTCCCTAGCCCATCTTCAAATGAAGATGGTCTGAACACTTTACTCCTAGCATGGGTCAAAATCACATGTAGAATCTTCAGTAAGCACCATTTTTTTCTAACTTCTAACTAGCCAACAGTTAAAACAATTTGATTTCGAAGTATCTCTAACACACACACACACACACACACACACACACACACACACACACACACGCATGTGCAGAAAATCCTTTGTTATGGATTAATTTATATGCAATTAAATTTACCCACATTCACTCCCATATCATGTGTTAAAATGTTTCTTTCATGCAAATGAATTCTTTCCTACTCTTTACAATTAACTACCTCTTCCTTAGCATTTTGCAAACACCTGATTGTGTTTGCTTGTTTTCTATTCCAGTACTGGGACTTGAACTCAGGACTTTGCCAGCTCACTTGGCTTTTTCTGCTCAATGCTGGATTGCTAAAACTTGCACCAACCTCTACTTCCGGCTTTCTGCTGGTGAATTGAACAAAAGAGTCTCAGCGATGGATGACAATGTTATCAGACACTTTGTGTTCATATGCCAATTGTAGAATGGGAACTTCTTTGTACAACTACTCAAAGGTAATAATTTTTTTAAATGAGTCTCAGGAACCTTTCTACCCTAGCTGGCTTTGAACCTTGATCTTCAAGTCTCAGCACCCTGTATTGCTAGGATTAGAAGTAAGAGACACCACTGCTTGGCCCAGTTGTTTTTACTTGCTGTTGAGATTATATATAATTTAGGGCAAAATAACAGTGCAGTGTAGCATACAATACAAACTGAATTATTTCTGACTTGTGTCTCTCATACTTTCTCTCTGTCTGTCTTTGGTGTCTCTCTGGGCCTATGCCTATGTCTGTTTGCCTCTCTGTATCTATCTCTCTTTTTTCCTCTCTCTCATTCTCTCTGTGACTCTCTCTTGCTCCATCTTTGTCCAGATCGCTAGGGATATGTAAGATTTCATCAATTGCTCAAAGATACAGAAATGCTACTAATGTTTTTATTATTAACAAGGTTATTGTGGGTGCCAGGGTCTCTGAATGATGGTGCAAGAAGAGGCAGGGCACCCGGGATTTCAGCCTTTCAGTGGGCACCACAGCCATGGTATTAAGAGGAAGACGTGATTTCCAGCGAAATTCACAGAATTTATTCCTGGACCTGAACATCAAGGACCTATATACACTCTTAGCTCCCCAGTCAGAGGCTGATTAGTTTAGGAGAATGAAGGTCAGAGAGAGCTGTTGAATCTGTGCAGCCAAATGCCCTTTTCCTGGGATTCTAGACCACTGTTTGGGTTTATACATACTCCAGCCTCAATTTCTCCCCTTGTCTATGAGCAATGTTTATTCTTTACTGTATCAAGTATGCAGCATGAGTGGTTGGTGGTCACAGTGAAGTTCAGGGCCAGAGTTCTCATGTTGCCAAAATCTCTCACACAGACAAAATGGAGGTCAGTGGTATGTCTTTAGACTTGGAAAGATATTGAGAAACTGATAACAATTGTGTCTACTGGGGGTTGCTATCTTGGCTTCAGCCATACCAGGTGATATGAAACTTTGTGATCCACAAATACCTTCTGGAGAGTGCTTAGGGGCAGGAGAGTTACTTTTCTTATGGAACAGGTCAGATTTGTGAATTTCTGATCAACCTCTACCAGAATGCATGGGTTGAGCCATACACGGTAGCCTGTACCGAACTCTTAAGAGACTGAGAATTGAGGATTGCAGTTTGAAGCCAGCCTCTACAGGAAAGTCCATAAGATTTTTCCCTCCTGTTATAAGCAGGAAAAAGCTGGCAATAGGGCATCAGCTCCAGTAGAGTGCAGCACTAGCCTTGAGTGAACAAGCTAAGGGACAGCTCTCAGGTCCTGAATTCACACTCCAGTACCAACACACAGACACACACAAATACACACACACACACACACACACACACACACACACACACACACACCAAAAACAGGGGCAGAAGTACCACATCAGTTATTCTTGTCTGCCTTTACTGCATTAGTCTAGCACTCCCATGAACCCACTACAAAACCCTAGCCTATAAGCAGGAGTGAATCATTAAGCTCTGGCTACTGGCTCTGCAATATACACATGCTGTTAATGATCCATTTCTTTGTCTATTCTCCAAACTGTCTGTGAGTTTACCAAGAGCATCTGCCCAGGTCTGGGTAGAAGTGTCTGGGACGATGTCTTGGGTCTCAGTTCCTGAGACTGGAGATCTTGAGTGTGCAGCAGACCTTGTGGCTGGAATGAATGTCAGAGGATCTTTAGCAAGTCATTCCAAGGGAAATGAGCCCACCAGGAAAGGTACAAAGAACGAAAGCCAGTGGTGCCAGACTGTAGGTTCCCAAGAGAAATGTGCACCAGATTGAAGAGTCAAAGCTCTTTTTCACTCTCACCAGCTCCTCTGGGAAGTCAGGCTGGGCTGCAGCTCCTGGCCCCTGCTGTCTCAATGAATCCTAGCAGGATCTATGTGTTTCACAAACTCCCGATTACGGAGCCAGCTCCAAGATCATCAGAGGCCCAGAGAGCCTGTTCTCCTCACAGTGCTGCAACCAGCAAGTTCTCTTTAACTGGTTTTCAAGTAGATAAATGAGTTCCCTTGATCTCAGCCACCAGCTTAGCCCCAGATTGGAGATGGGTGAATAGGGAAGTGGGTCCTTCAGAAATGCCACAGTGACAAGCATGTTTGAATGGTTAGTCATTTTTAAACAGGAACGGATCCATGAAACCCCTCAGATCAAGACTCTGAGTGATGAGGAACCTTGAGGGAAAATTGGTAATCATTGAACAATGAGTTAAAGAGAAATTTCAAAATGAGCATAGTCATAGCTCCCTGTCTCTGCTCAAGTACTCACCTTTGCCCCTGTGAGGTGGGGGCATTGTGCATACACTGTGGGATCCTGAGCAAGCTTCTCTGCAGACCAGCCCTGAATTTCTCCATTACAACCTTCACCACACTGACAGTTCCCAATATCTCAGGAGCTGCTGAAGCTACACAGCACATCTGGAGGATGACAAAAGAATATTGGAGAAGAGAAAGGCTCACAACCAGTGGACTGACCCCTGACTTCCGGTGACCATGCCCCATCAGTGTCCCTCTCTTGCAGGAACAACCTTGCCCAGCCTCTCCTATGTCCCCGCCTACTCGCTGTCAGGTCCAAACTCCTGGCTGGGTAAGGTCTAGGTGAATTGTGCCTGTTGGTGAGGTGCAGTGTGCTGCATAGAGGCACAGAAAGAGTCCTGTGAGTCAGCCATGCTGCTGGACCAACTTGCTGCTGGGATGATTGCAGTGGTCTATGGATTCCTGCTTCTTCCACTCCTGATCCAGGGTGAGATTCCTGCCATGGGGAGGGAAAAAGGCACCAGGATGAGATCTGTCACATGGTGTAGAGCAGAGTTTGAGTTTGGGAAAGAAAAGGAAAAAGGGGGTGGGGGGAGGGGGAGACAAGGATTGGGACTGGGAGGGGAGAGGGGAGGCTGAGAAGAGATGTGAAGGGTAAACAAAGGAGGAGGCTGCAATGCTTGGTAAGAAATGTACGCATTATCCTGCCCATGTAATTGTAACCCCTCTGTATAGTATATTCACAAATAAAATAAAATAAAAAATAAAAAAACAAAAAGAAAAAGAAAAGGAAAAAGGGCAGGTGGAGATGACCGATAATAGTGTTGGATAATTGTACTATTTAAGCATTCAAAAATGCTCACAGTGGTGATCAGATAGCTCAGAGAGGCTCACAGATGCTTGAGGATACAGAAGAGTGAGCCCCAAATGGAAGAGTCTGAGGTCCACTGACATGTGCCAGGCAGAGTCAGGGATTCTGGCCATTTCCCTCCTCTGTGTGTAGGAGCAGTTACAGCTGTAACTGCTACTGACTCTGCTGTCACTCACACTATCCTCTGTTTCATCCCCAGAGAAGCTTCCTGGCATAGTCCAAGAGACACCAGCAAACGTTTCTGGTTCTGGTAGAGCTATACCTCCCCAGAAACACAACATGAAGTTGAGCTAAGATGCCACTGGGTTTCTTTCACCTAGGTATCATTTCTGGCCAAAGGCTTGGCTTGCCTTCTATGACAAAGGGTATGTGCCAAATGCGTACCATAGACTGGCCCTTCTCAGGAGCTTATGCCACCAGACAACTATATCTAGAAATGTATGTTCCACCTCTGATTCCCCTCACCACAGAACATGCTAGGGTAGGCCCTGATGAGCTCCCCTACCCTCTCCTATCTATTCTTCCCTAAGAAGTTCCCCTCACCCTCATCCATGGCCCACTTCTACCAAATTCTCTCCCTTATGTGCTGTTGATCAGGCTCTGGCTAGTGAATCTGAATTAGGAATTCCATGATAACAACTGTTTAAAACAGGAGGAGCTGGTTGTGCAAATGGTGCCATCCAGACAACACAGGGATTTAAATCTAAATCAAGGACCACATTTTTTTTTACATTTTTTTTATTGTAAAGATACTATACAGAGGGTTACAGTTACATGAGTGAGGTAATGAGTACACTTCCTCTTGAACATTGTT
>NW_012267234.1:6852626-6856366 GCF_000151885.1 Dipodomys ordii
CTCATCCATGTGAAGGATAGCAATGTGGGAGTGCACACCTTCCTGGGCATTCCCTTTGCCAAGCCACCTGTAGGACCACTGCGGTTTGCCCCTCCTGAGCCCCCTGAACCTTGGAGTGGTGTGAGGGATGCCACCTCCTACCCAGCCATGTAAGTTCTTGTGTGGTGAGAATCTCTGTGGTGGGATGGGCACCCCAGCCAGGGCTCAGTGTTGCTCCCATGTAAACCCCACAGTCCATTTCCTTCTGCATTGTGGAACTTCCCATGCCAAATTTTCCAATAAATTTCCTAAGATACATTCTGTGGAGCAACTTTCTAGGCTCATTTTTCTGGCTTTGCATATGAACAGTGCTAGTACCAGGTGCTATAGCACAAAGCTATACTTGTGCCATGACTTGGATCATGCCAATTGTTCTCTGCCATCTAGAAAGGCGTTTCTGGGACAGGTTCACCTGGGTTGTGTGGATAACACACAGCTCCTGGCTCAGCACAGATACTACAGCTCCCTGAGGAGGGCAGCAGTGGGGATTCCTTGGAGAAGCCAAGCTCCACAGTCACTGTGCCAACCCAAAGAGCCAGGTGCCACTGGCTGAGGAAAAGCCCATGTGCTTCCAACTGGAGATGGGTGGAAGGAATGTGATTCCTTCAGGGTCTGGATTTGGATTTCAGCAAAGTCACTCTACCCTGTGTAACTGAGTTTCATTCATTATTATGAATGGTGTGGTGGCAACCCAGCCAGGCTTTAATTGGCACAGAGAAAAAGTGTAAATATCAATCTTTGCAGCTGATGTTGCTAGGAGAATCTATGAGTCATATTTCCAAGGCCTAGAGGGACAGAAATCTAATGTTCACAAGAACATGAAGGCTTCAGGGAAGTTAGAGCTCCATGCTGGGAAGTTAGAGCTCCATGCTGGGATGTTCAGCTCTCCAGCTGAAAATTGGTTGGCAGAGGCATCAGAGAAGATTCTGTATAAACAGGGCACCAGTGCAGCAGGGGTTCACAGTGGCTGGATACAAATCTACCTTTAAGGTCAGATTTTTGAGCCTGAGACAAATGATGGAATAATTGTCTACTATTTTAACCAGGTGTTTGCAAAATTCTGATCCTATGGGCAATGTCACAATACCACCAATCTCTATGTCTGAAGATTGCCTTTATCTCAACATCTATTCACCTGCCAGTGCCCTGGAGGGCTCTAACCTGCCTGTGAGTATCAGGACTTGGCTGGCCTCGGTGGGAGGACATTTCTTCTGCAAGGCTCTTAGTAGTGACAAAGAAAGCCTGGGATCTCAGGTAGTGTGGAACCTCATGCAATCACGTTCCAAACACCATTTACCGGGAAGGGTGATTCACCAAGGTAGGGGACACAGAGTCCTAACTGGTTCCAGATGTTAGAGGCCCTAGTTCTTTAGTCAAACAAGAACTCACTTTACAACTTGAGCCTAGAAGACTCATAGAAGAGCCTAAGTGCTAAACTTTGAGATCACCCAACTTGAGGGGTATCTATTGTGCCAATGCTAAGATGCGATTCTTTGGACTCATACTAAAGTAAGACAATCAGGGAAATGCCCCCCCCCATTCTTTCCACGTTAGGTGGACAAGAGAGTTAGGAACAAATACTCCATGCTTGTGGCCATTGATTCAGACTGAATCAATGTGGAACAGACCACAACCATAGTGTTTGAACTTGAAGCTTCACCCAAAGACAGGTTCAGGAGGTCCTGAGGGGGTACTTTCTATGTTGGCAATTGCCTACAACCAAAGCCATGGACAGTGTAATGGACACCAGACGTAGGTGGGGATGGATGGAGCTGTATTGACTTTCCCAGGTGATGGTGTGGATCCATGGTGGTGCACTGGTTACAGGTTTGGCTTCTATCAATGAAGGATCCAGGCTGGCAGCCACTGAGGATGTGGTGGTGGTTATTATCCAATACCGCCTGGGAGTCCTGGGCTTCTTCAGGTGAGTGTGGGGATTGAGTTGGGCAATGAATGCTAAGCAGAGCCAGGACAGCCCTGTGACCCTTGTCTCTGCCACTTTGCAGCACTGGAGACCAGTATGCCACTGGCAACTGGGGCTACCTGGACCAGGTGGCCGCCCTACGCTGGGTCCAACAGAATATCGCCCACTTTGGAGGCAACCCTGGCTGTGTCACCATTTTTGGCCAGTCTGCAGGTGGCACAAGTGTGTCCTCACATGTCGTGTCCCCCATGTCCCAAGGACTCTTCCATCGTGCCATCATGGAGAGTGGGGTGGCCCTGGTGCCAGTCCTTATCTCGAGCTCCTCTAAAGCAGTCCGCTCAGTGAGTGCCCTCAGTTGCCCTGGTCTAGACTCCCTGCATTTCTGCTCACCCTCTGAGCTTTGGGTTCACTGTGCTTGTGGGTCAAAAGGACCATGGAGCTAACATGGGAACTTCTTGGGAACTGCTGAGGGCTCAGGGGTAGACTCCACAGAGGCTGAGGGTCATCTGTAACAAGCAAGTCTACTAATGTCCCCTGTGGGCATAACCATGCATTCAGAGCGGATGAACCCTCTGGGCAAAGTCTCTGAGCCTTACGAAAGTAGGAACAATTTCACATCTACAGCAATCCACACACTATACCCTAAGAGATCTGGAGGGACTTACATCAATCTGGGTCTGGGAAAATCTCTCTCGCTACTATGGTGAGTAAGGCAGCCCCTGACTGGTTTCTTCCAGACGGTGGCCAACCTGTCTGCCTGTGAGCAGGTGGACTCAGAGGCCCTGGTGCGCTGCCTGCGGGCCAAGAGTGAAGAGGAAATGCTGGCTATTACCAAGGTCATGCTGAATGGTGGGGTGAGGGTCTGACAGGGAAACCTGCCCACTGCTCCCTGAGGGAAAAAGGGAGATATGGTGTGAATCACCTAGTCCTAACATTCTGAACCAGTGACTCTGGTTTGTAACCCTGGATATAAAATGAAAACTGTCCAAGGCTAACTCAAGTGTTTGATGTCTTGGGATGTGTATGGGAGAGAATACTGGGAAGAACTGCGATAGGGTAGAAATAAAAAATGTAGTATTAGAAAATATGTAGTATGTGATCTCAAATTCTGATCATTGATGCGTTCTCAGACCTTCAGGATCATCCCTGGAGTGGTGGATGGCTTCTTCCTACCCAGGCATCCAAAGGAGATGCTCATCTCTGCAGAATTCCACCCTGTCCTTAGTATCATAGGTGTCAACACTGATGAGTATTCCTGGATCATCCCCAAGGTAAGGCTTTGTTCTAACTCATTAGTAGTCTAGGGAGCTCTTCTGCTATGAGTGTGAGTGGCAAGAGGTACAGGGTGGGACAGGATATAGTACTTTCGTAACCACACAATTCCACTCTTAAACTCTCTGCCCACCACTCAGGTCCTGGGACATCTTGACACCATAAAGGGAATAAATAAAAGCACGTTGCCAGCTGTTATGCAGAACATGGTAGGACACATGGTAAGGATCTGGACACCTGCACCAATGGATGGGAAACCACAAGGTATTGTTCACACAGTAACCTTCAGGATTACAGGATGATATATGAATGTGTTTGTGGCAGGGTTACACCAGAGCTTGGCTTTATCCACACTACGTTCCAAGTCCTATCTCCTCTCCCAGAGGCTGCCCCCTCCCTGCCACTGCACTCCTGCCTAGCCTGACTCTCTCTGATCCTCTTGGCACAGAACTTGCCTGCTGAGTGTGCCCACCTGCTGATGGAAGAGTACATGGGGGACACCGAG
>NW_012267234.1:6856416-6868171 GCF_000151885.1 Dipodomys ordii
CCATTTCATGAGGAGCTTGAAGCAACATGCAGGTAGCTGGCTCTAACAGGAACATATGAGCAATGTTTATTCTTTACTGTATCAAGTATGCAGCATGAGTGGTTGGTGGTCACAGTGAGGTTCAGGGCCAGAGTTCCCATGTTGCCAAAATCTCTCACACAAGTCTTTAGACTTGGAAAGATATTGAGAAATTGATGACAATGGTGTCTACTTGGGGTTGCTATCTTGGCTTCAGCCATACTAGGTGATATGAAACTTTGTGATCCACAGATAGCTTCTGGAAAGTGCTTAGGGGCAGAAGAGTTCTGGAAAGTGCTTCGGGGCAGGAGAGTTACTTTTCTTATGGAACAGATCAGATTTGTGAATTTCTGTAACCTGAAGGTGATACTGAGAGACAGTGGGTTCCAATAGACATAGAATTAGTAGCAATGTCAAAATTGCCAGAGTCCGGGACCTAACTATGTCTCAAAACACCAAAGGAGCAGGAGTTTGGGGCCCACCAAATACGAGCACACATGAAAGGGTTCTCTGTCTTAAGTTAGGAGAAATAAACTAGCATCCACCTAAACCATTAAGACTGTACAAGCCAAGTTGGGGTGGACCATGGGGTGATTTCCAGTGACCTCTTTCTTCTTTGTTCGCCAATATAAGGAGACCAGGGATTTGGTGATGTTATCACAGCTGTATGACTCTGTTTTGTGGCCCCCATTTCCTCTTGCACTTTAGACACTTCCAGTGTGAGTTCTTGAGGATTGGAAATTTTCAGTCCAATATCTCAAGTCCTTCTAGTGCCTTGTAATACTTGTTAGCTTGCTGGTTTTCCTAATACCTAAGACACAAGCCAAAAGTTAGTAAGCCTAAATGGTGTTATCAAGTCCAAAGAACCTCAGAGAGCCTACTACGTAAAAAGGGCAAGTTAATGTCCAGTGAAAACAGTGGTGTTGTGGCTCAGTCATGCAGGCGCAAGTACATGAAACCACTTGACCTACAAACTTTGCCAGGCGGAGCTGTGGGTGACATAGAGCCAACATGAGTCTCAGCATGAGTGGCAGCTGATGGGGCACACCCAACTCTCATGTGCATCTCTCTACTCACAGGCCAGGCCCCAGCCAGCCCCATCAGAACCACACACACCGGGCAAGTGCGGGGCAGCCTCATCCATGTGAAGGATAGCAATGTGGGAGTGCACACCTTCCTGGGCATTCCCTTTGCCAAGCCACCTGTAGGACCACTGCGGTTTGCCCCTCCTGAGCCCCCTGAACCTTGGAGTGGTGTGAGGGATGCCACCTCCTACCCAGCCATGTAAGTTCTTGTGTGGTGAGAATCTCTGTGGTGGGATGGGCACCCCAGCCAGGGCTCAGTGTTGCTCCCATGTAAACCCCACAGTCCATTTCCTTCTGCATTGTGGAACTTCCCATGCCAAATTTTCCAATAAATTTCCTAAGATACATTCTGTGGAGCAACTTTCTAGGCTCATTTTTCTGGCTTTGCATATGAACAGTGCTAGTACCAGGTGCTATAGCACAAAGCTATACTTGTGCCATGACTTGGATCATGCCAATTGTTCTCTGCCATCTAGAAAGGCGTTTCTGGGACAGGTTCACCTGGGTTGTGTGGATAACACACAGCTCCTGGCTCAGCACAGATACTACAGCTCCCTGAGGAGGGCAGCAGTGGGGATTCCTTGGAGAAGCCAAGCTCCACAGTCACTGTGCCAACCCAAAGAGCCAGGTGCCACTGGCTGAGGAAAAGCCCATGTGCTTCCAACTGGAGATGGGTGGAAGGAATGTGATTCCTTCAGGGTCTGGATTTGGATTTCAGCAAAGTCACTCTACCCTGTGTAACTGAGTTTCATTCATTATTATGAATGGTGTGGTGGCAACCCAGCCAGGCTTTAATTGGCACAGAGAAAAAGTGTAAATATCAATCTTTGCAGCTGATGTTGCTAGGAGAATCTATGAGTCATATTTCCAAGGCCTAGAGGGACAGAAATCTAATGTTCACAAGAACATGAAGGCTTCAGGGAAGTTAGAGCTCCATGCTGGGAAGTTAGAGCTCCATGCTGGGATGTTCAGCTCTCCAGCTGAAAATTGGTTGGCAGAGGCATCAGAGAAGATTCTGTATAAACAGGGCACCAGTGCAGCAGGGGTTCACAGTGGCTGGATACAAATCTACCTTTAAGGTCAGATTTTTGACCCAGAGACAAATGATGGAATAATTGTCTACTATTTTAACCAGGTGTTTGCAAAATTCTGATCCTATGGTCAATGTCACAATACCACCAATCTCTATGTCTGAAGATTGCCTTTATCTCAACATCTATTCACCTACCAGTGCCCTGGAGGGCTCTAACCTGCCTGTGAGTATCAGGACTTGGCTGGCCTCGGTGGGAGGACATTTCTTCTGCAAGGCTCTTAGTAGTGACAAAGTCAGCCTGGGATCTCAGGTAGTGTGGAACCTCATGCAATCACGTTCCAAAAACCATTTACCGGGAAGGGTGATTCACCAAGGTAGGGGACACAGAGTCCTAACTGGTTCCAGATGTTAGAGGCCCTAGTTCTTTAGTCAAACAAGAACTCACTTTACAACTTGAGCCCAGAAGACTCAGTGAAGAGCCCAAGAGCTGAACTTTGAGATCACCCAACTTGAGGGGTACCTACTATGCCAATGCTAGGAAATAATCCGTTGGACCCATACTAAAGTGAGACAATCAGGAAAATGCTCCCTTTCTTTCCACATTAGGTGGACAAGAGAATAAGGACCAAATACTCCAGGCTTGTAGCTATTGATTCAGATTGGATGCCTGGAGTAGACCACAAGGATAGTGTTTGAACTTAGAGCTTCACCCAAAGACAAGTCCAGGAGGTCCTGAGGGAGTTCTTTCTATGTTGGACACTGCCCACAACCAAAGCCATGGACAGTGTCATGGACCCAGAGGTAGGACAGGTCTTGACTTGCAGCTGTCTTGACTTTCCCAGGTGATGGTGTGGATCCATGGTGGTGGACTGGTTACAGGTTTGGCTTCTATCAATGATGGATCCCGGCTGGCAGCCACTGAGGATGTGGTGGTGGTTATTATGCAATACCGCCTGGGAGTCCTGGGCTTCTTCAGGTGAGTGTGGGATTGAGTTGGGCAATGAATGCTAAGCAGAGCCAGGACAGCCCTGTGACCCTTGTCTCTGCCACTTTGCAGCACTGGAGACCAGCATGCCACTGGCAACTGGGGCTACCTGGACCAGGTGGCCGCCCTACGCTGGGTCCAACAGAATATCGCCCACTTTGGAGGCAACTCTGGCTGTGTCACCATTTTTGGCCAGTCTGCAGGTGGCACAAGTGTGTCCTCACATGTCGTGTCCCCCATGTCCCAAGGACTCTTCCATCGTGCCATCATGGAGAGTGGGGTGGCCCTGGCACCAGCCCTCATCTCCAGCTCCTCTGAACCAGTCCCCTCAGTGAGTGCCCTCAACGGCCCTGGTCCAGACTCCCTGCATTTCTGCTCACCCTCTGAGCTTTGGATTCACTGTGCTTGTGGGTCAAAAAGGACCATGGAGCTAACATGGGAACTACTTGGGAACTGCTGAGGGATCAGGGGTAGACTCCACAGAGGCTGAGGGTCATCTGTAACAAGCAAGTCTACTAATGTCCCCTGTGGGCATAACCATGCATTCAGAGCAGATAAATCCTCTGGGCAAAATCTATGAGCATGACAAAAGTGGGAACAATTTCATATCTACAGCAATCCACACCCTTAGAGATCTGGATGAACTTACAACAATCTGGGTCTGGGAAAATCTCTCTTGCTACTATGATGAGTAATATAGCCCCTGACTAATTTCTTTCCAGATGGTGGCCAACCTGTCTGCCTGTGAGCAGGTGGACTCAGAGGCCCTGGTCCACTGCCTGAGGGCCAAAAGTGAAGAGGAAATGCTGGCTATTACCAAGGTCAGGCTGAATGGTGTGGTGATAGGTTGTGAATCACCTAGTCCTGACATTCTGAATGAGTGACTCTAGTTTGTAACCCTGAATATAAAATGAAAACTGTCCGAGGCTAACTCAAGTGTTTGATGTCTTGGGATGTGTATGGGAGAGAATACTGGGAAGAACTGCGATAGGGTAGAAATAAAAAATGTAGTATTAGAAAATATGTAGTATGTGATCTCAAATTCTGATCATTGATGCGTTCTCAGACCTTCAGGATCATCCCTGGAGTGGTGGATGGCTTCTTCCTGCCCAGGCATCCAAAGGAGATGCTCATCTCTGCAGAATTCCACCCTGTCCTTAGTATCATAGGTGTCAACACTGATGAGTATTCCTGGGTCATCCCCAAGGTAAGGCTTTGTTCTAACTCATTAGTAGTCTAGGGAGCTCTTCTGCTATGAGTGTGAGTGGCAAGAGGTACAGGGTGGGACAGGATATAGTACTTTCTTAACCACACAATTCCACTCTTAAACTCTCTGCCCACCACTCAGGTCCTGGGACATCTTGACACCATAAAGGGAATAAATAAAAGCACGTTGCCAGCTGTTATGCAGAACATGGTAGGACACATGGTAAGGATCTGGACACCTGCACCAATGGATGGGAAACCACAAGGTATTGTTCACACAGTAACCTTCAGGATTACAGGATGATATATGAATGTGTTTGTGGCAGGGTTACACCAGAGCTTGGCTTTATCCACACTACGTTCCAAGTCCTATCTCCTCTCCCAGAGGCTGCCCCCTCCCTGCCACTGCACTCCTGCCTAGCCTGACTCTCTCTGATCCTCTTGGCACAGAACTTGCCTGCTGAGTGTGCCCACCTGCTGATGGAAGAGTACATGGGGGACACCGAGGACCCCCAGACCCTCCAAGCCCAGTTCCAAGACATGATGGGAGACTTCATGATTGTGATTCCTTCATTGCAAGTAGCACATTTTCAGAGTGAGTACATCTGTAGCTGAGCCTGACTGTGCAGTGGGCAACTCAGGGCTGTGCATCCCAGCGCAGCTCTGTGATGTCCAAGTCCCCATCCTTGTGTCTCTTAAGGACCAAGAGCAAAGTACTTGAGGTTCCACATGTCAGTAAACTCTCATGGCCACAGTCTGGCACAGGCATCACAGGCACGTTACAGAAGAGGAAACTTAGATCTTCAGTTACTAGTCCAGGACCACACAGATAGGAAACTCAAGCCATGATTTAATGATAGCTTTTCCCATTGGGGTCACCAGGAAGATGGCAGGGATATACAATTCTTGGCCTCAAAGCCCATCCTAGAAATCAGAGAATGTATCACTGACTGCCTGTGGTTTCTCACTTCACACTCCAGATTCCAGCCAGCTTCAGCCTAGCTATTTATCATCAAAGGTGAGGAAGGACAACTCCAATTGAGGGATCACCATGTCCGAATTTGTCTACACTTGCAGGTTCCCATGCCCCTGTCTACTTCTATGAGTTCCAACATCGTAAGAACTTGACCTCAAAACCCAGGGCCCCACATGTGAGGGCCGATCATGGAGATGAGGTTGTCTTTGTCTTCGGATCTTCCTTGTATGGCAGCAACCGTGAGTGCTCTTCATTTCCATAAGCTAGAATGGGACACACTATGATACCTGTAGGTTGATTCTCCTCATGGTCTATGTAAGGAAGCTCAAGCTCAGAGACAGGCCAAGATCAAGTGTACAAAATCTTACCATTCAAAAAGCTTCAAGTGTTTGGAATTCAAGCCTTTCCCCAAACAACCTTTGCTCCCAACACCTGTCCCCACCTGCAATAAGATGTCAGACATAAGTACAGAATGCATACTTAGAAGTTATGATTGTCCCTAAATGATTGCCAGGGATTGGCAAGGAAGTCCAAGTGCTCTCCAGTCCAGGAATACACACAAGTGTATTCAGCTAGAGACAGGATGAAGAATGGAAGGTTGTGCAATGAGAATGCCTGATCTTGGGTGGGGCAGAGGGAAAGGAGCAGGCCAGGTATGGAGAATCAGACCACAGTTGCAAGAAGGGTGTAGAGTAGAAGTAGACACCTTACACTCGCCAGTCCTGGACCCTTATTCTCTGTGCAGCTGACTTTTCTGAGGAAGAGGAACTACTGAACAGGAGGATGATGAAGTACTGGGCCAACTTTGCCCGCAATGGGTAAGATAATTCACCTAACCCTGCCTCCCCAGAATGGGGTCCACCTAGTGGATGCCCTTGTGGCATCCTCATGAGCACTCATGAGCCTTAATTACACGACCTTTCTCTCTCTATCTCAAACTCCAGGACTCACTCACATACAGACTGCTTTATAAGGTCAAGTCCCTCTCTTCTGCCCCTGAGACCTGAAAATATGACCACAGTTCTGTGGAAACATCAGCACTCACCTCTATGAGGTGGCTCTGATCCATAAGGAACAGACACCAGGGCGAGGGCCTTGTTTTCCCTCATTCCCTCCACTCCTGATTTTTGGGCTGCCTGTCAGGGTCCTAATGAGGTGATTGGGTTCAGGCTCACAAGGACTCAGAATGACCCTCACCCTTCCTCCTGGGAGGGTGTGTCCACAGGAACCCCAACAGCAAGGACCTGCTCCATTGGCCCCTATTTGACCAGAATGAGCAGTACCTACAACTGGGCATCCATCCTGCTGTGGGCCAGGCGCTGAAGGCCTCTAGGCTGAAGTTCTGGACCAAGACCCTGCCCCAGAAGATCCAGGAGTTCAACAGGGCTAAATAGAATCTCCTGCAGTTGTAATGGTCTATGTCAGGAAGAGTGGGCTTGAGCTCAGGTAGGGTCAGCAGGAGGTGCTCAGGTGTTCATCTTCTGTTTATCCAGCCAGCCAGCCACCCAAGGAGACCATACTTATGAACAACTGCCTGCATGATATTCATGACCCACTTGCCTGAGCACACTCTTGTTAGACACACTCAATAAATGCCACCAGGCAATGAAACAATATTACTCCAGTGGTGCGTACTGTGCTCCAGGCTCCATTGAGTCTGGGCCCCTTCCTTACTCATGTCATCCTCTCAACTTCTGTCTGCTCCAAGTCCCTAGGCCCCATTCAAATGAAGATGGTCTGAATACTTTACTCCTAGCATGGGTCAAAATCACATGTGGAACCTTCAGCAAGTTCCAATTTTTAACTTCTAAGTAGTCAACAGTTAAACCAATTTCATTTCTAAGTATCTCTAACACACACATACACACACACACACAAACACACACACACACACACACACACACTGAGTCATGTGCAGAAAATCCTTTGTTATGGATTAGTTTACATGCAATTAAATTAACCCACATTGACTCCCAAAGTAATTCCTTTAAGCTCTTTACAGTTAATTACTTCCTCTTACTCAGCATTTCGCGAACACCTGGTTGTGTTTGCTTGTTTTCTATTCCAGTTCTGGGACTTGAACTCAAGGCATTGCTAGCTCTCTTGGCTTTTTCTACACAATAACCTCTACTTCTGGCATTCTTCCTGGTCAACTGAACTTAAGAGTCTTACAAACTTTTCTACCTGGGCTGGTTTTGAACCTTGATCTTCATATCTCAGCTTCCTGAGTTGGTAGGTTACAGGCAAGAGCCACTACTACCTGGCCCAATTGGTTTTAGTTGGTATTGAGATTAGGTATAATTTGGGAAAATAATAGTGCAATGGAGCATAACATACCAACTGAATTATTTGTGGCTTATAGTCAGTATAATTAATGCTTTTAGGATCAAGTTTACATCCTTTCTTTTATTCAAGAGTGATTTCTATGAAGGCACACACCATTTTTAACCAGAACAACTAGGTACACATCTGAGTATGAGACATTATTTGCTCTGTGTGTGTGTGTGTGTGTGTGTGTGTGTGTGTGTGTGTGTGTGTGTGTGTTTTCTCTCTTTTCTTGGTACTGGGGATTGAATCCAGAACGTTGTACTTGCTTATGAAGTGATTTGCTACTGAGCTACATCCCAGCCTTCTTCGCTATTTGTAATCTAGTTGTTTAGGACACTTTCAAACCTAACATTATGAAAACAAATACTTTCATTCCCATTGGATTCTAGTCCAGGATTTTGATTGTCTAATTGGAGATAAAAATATTAGCTGGGATGGCTTTGACCCAAGATCCTCAAGTTTTTGCTTCCTGAAATGCTAAGATTACAGGTATAAGCCACTGACACCAGGCTTTTGTCTTTCTTGCTTGCTTTCTCTCTTTGGTTGTCTCTCTGTGTCTATATCTATGTCTGTTTGCCTCTCTGTTTGTATCTGTCTCCCTTTTTCCCTCTGTCTCATTCTCTCTTTGACTTGGTCTTTCTATTCTGTCTCTGTGGCCCTGTCTTTGTTCAGATCACTAGGGATATCTAAGTTTTATCAACTTCTCAAACATACAGAAATGTTTCATAAATCCTTTCATTCCATGTTTTTATTATTAACAAGGTTATTGTGGATGCCAGGCTCTCTGAATGATGGTGCAGGAAGTGACAGGGCATCCCGTATCTTCAGCCTTGCAGTGGGCACCACAGCCATGGTATTAAGAAGAAGACTTGTGATTTCCAGTGAAATTCACAGAACTTGTTGCTGAGCCCTGAACATCAAGGACCTGTATACACCCTCAGATCCCCAGCCCATGGGCTGGGAGTTTAGGAGTTTAGGAGAATGAAGATCAGAGAGAGCTGTTGAATCTGAGCAGCCAAATGTCCTTTCCCTGAGAATCTAGACCACTGCTTGGGTTTACACACACTCCAGCCTCAATTTCTCCCCTTGTCCACTGTATCCCATTTGGCTGGTGACAGACCAGGACATTGAGCTATCACCCCCTGCGTCATTCCCTCCCTTCTTCAGCTGTGCCCCAGTTTGCATAATATCCATATCTCACTATTAGTTACAGTCTGATCAACCTCTACCAGAATGCATGGGTTGAGCCATGCGCTGGTGGCCTGTACCTAACTCTTAAGAGACTGAGAATTGAGGATTGCAGTTTGTAGCCAGTCTCTTCAGGAAAGTCCATAAGATTCTTCCCTCCAGTTAAGAAGGAAAAAGCTGGCAATAGAACTTTAGCTCCAGTAGAGTGCAGCACTAGCCTTGAGTGAATAAGCTAAGGGATAGATCTCAGGCCCTGAATTCACACTCTAGTACCAACACACACACACACACACACACACACACACACACACACAAAACAGGGGCAGAAGCACAACATCAGTTACTCTTGTCTGACTTCACTGCATTAGTCTAGCACTCCCATGAACACACTACAAAACCCTAGCCTATAAGCAGGAGTGAATCATTAAGCTCTGGCTACTGGCTCTGCAATATACACATGCTGTTAGTGATCCATCTCTTTGTCTATTCTCCAAACTGTGAGTCTGTGAGTCTACAAAGAGCATCTGCCCAGGTCTGGGTAGAAGGCTCTGGGACAATGTTCTGGGGCTCAGTTCCTGAGACTGGAGATCTTGAGTGTGCAGCAGACCTTGTGGCTGGAATGGAGGTCAGAGGATCTTTAGCAAGTCTTGCCAAGGGAAATGAGCCCACCAGGAAAGGTACCAAGAACGAAAGCCAGTGGTGCCAGACTGTAGGTTCCCAAGAGAAATGTGCACCAGATTGAAGAGTCAAAGCTCTTTTTCACTCTCACCAGCTCCTCTGGGAAGTCAGGCTGGGCTGCAGCTCCTGGCCCCTGCTGTCTCAATGAATCCTAGCAGGATCTATGTGTTTCACAAACTCTCGATTACGGAGCCAGCTCCAAGATCACCAGAGGCCCAGAGAGCCTGTTCTCCTCACAGTGCTGCAACCAGCAAGTTCTCTTTAACTGGTTTTCAAGTAGATAAATGATTTCCCTTGATCTCAGCCACCAGCGTAGCCCCAGATTGGAGATGGGTGAATAGGGAAGTGGGTCCTTCAGAAATGCCACAGTGACAAGCATGTTTGAATGGTTAGTCATTTTTAAACAGGAACGGATCCATGAAACCCCTCAGATCAAGACTCTGAGTGATGAGGAACCTTGAGGGAAAATTGGTAATCATTTAACAATGAGTTAAAGAGGAATTTCAAAATGAGCATAGTCATAGCTCCCTGTCTCTGCTCAAGTACTCACCTTTGCCCCTGTGAGGTGGGGGCATTGTGCATACACTGTGGGATCCTGAGCAAGCTTCTCTGCAGACCAGCCCTGAATTTCTCCATTACAACCTTCACCACACTGACAGTTCCCAATATCTCAAGGGCTGCAGAAGTTACATAGCACATCTGAAGGATGACAAAGGGAATATTAGAGAAGAGAAAGGCTCTGAAACAGTGGACTAACCACTGACTTCCGGTGACCATGCCCCATTAGTGTCCCTCTCTTGCAGGAACAACCTTGCCCAGCCTCTCCTATGTCCCCGCCTACTCGCTGTCAGGTCCAAACTCCTGGCTGGGTAAGGTCTAGGTGAATTGTGCCTGTTGGTGAGGTGCAGTGTGCTGCATAGAGGCACAGAAAGAGCCCTGTGAGTCAGCCATGCTGCTGGACCAACTTGCTGCTGGGATGATTGCAGTGGTCTATGGATTCCTGCTTCTTCCACTCCTGATCCAGGGTGAGATTCCTGCCATGGGGAGGGAAAAAGGCACCAGGATGAGATCTGTCACATGGTGTAGAGCAGAGTTTGAGTTTGGGAAAGAAAAGGAAAAAGGGGGTGGGGGGAGGGGGAGACAAGGATTGGGACTGGGAGGGGAGAGGGGAGGCTGAGAAGAGATGTGAAGGGTAAACAAAGGAGGAGGCTGCAATGCTTGGTAAGAAATGTACGCATTATCCTGCCCATGTAATTGTAACCCCTCTGTATAGTATATTCACAAATAAAATAAAATAAAAAATAAAAAAACAAAAAGAAAAAGAAAAGGAAAAAGGGCAGGTGGAGATGACCGATAATAGTGTTGGATAATTGTACTATTTAAGCATTCAAAAATGCTCACAGTGGTGATCAGATAGCTCAGAGAGGCTCACAGATGCTTGAGGATACAGAAGAGTGAGCCCCAAATGGAAGAGTCTGAGGTCCACTGACATGTGCCAGGCAGAGTCAGGGATTCTGGCCATTTCCCTCCTCTGTGTGTAGGAGCAGTTACAGCTGTAACTGCTACTGACTCTGCTGTCACTCACACTATCCTCTGTTTCATCCCCAGAGAAGCTTCCTGGCATAGTCCAAGAGACACCAGCAAACGTTTCTGGTTCTGGTAGAGCTATACCTCCCCAGAAACACAACATGAAGTTGAGCTAAGATGCCACTGGGTTTCTTTCACCTAGGTATCATTTCTGGGCAAAGGCTTGGCTTGCCTTCTATGACAAAGGGTATGTGCCAAATGCGTACCATAGACTGGCCCTTCTCAGGAGCTTATGCCACCAGACAACTATATCTAGAAATGTATGTTCCACCTCTGATTCCCCTCACCACAGAACATGCTAGGGTAGGCCCTGATGAGCTCCCCTACCCTCTCCTATCTATTCTTCCCTAAGAAGTTCCCCTCACCCTCATCCATGGCCTACTTCTACCAAATTCTCTCCTTTATGTGCTGTTGATCAGGCTCTGGCTAGTGAATCTGAATTAGGAATTCCATGATAACAACTGTTTCTAACAGGAGGAGCTGGTTGTGCAAATGGTGCCATCCAGAAGACTCAGGGATTTAAATCTCTTAATTCAAGGGTCCCTTTTTGCCTCTACATGGCTCAGGTTCCTCATTCCATTTCATGAGGAGCTTGAAGCAACATGCAGGTAGCTGGCTCTAACAGGAACATATGAGCAATGTTTATTCTTTACTGTATCAAGTATGCAGCA
>NW_012267234.1:6875981-6883820 GCF_000151885.1 Dipodomys ordii
AGTGTGCCCACCTGCTGATGGAAGAGTACATGGGGGACACCGAGGACCCCCAGACCCTCCAAGCCCAGTTCCAAGACATGATGGGAGACTTCATGATTGTGATTCCTTCATTGCAAGTAGCACATTTTCAGAGTGAGTACATCTGTAGCTGAGCCTGACTGTGCAGTGGGCAACTCAGGGCTGTGCATCCCAGCGCAGCTCTGTGATGTCCAAGTCCCCATCCTTGTGTCTCTTAAGGACCAAGAGCAAAGTACTTGAGGTTCCACATGTCAGTAAACTCTCATGGCCACAGTCTGGCACAGGCATCACAGGCACGTTACAGAAGAGGAAACTTAGATCTTCAGTTACTAGTCCAGGACCACACAGATAGGAAACTCAAGCCATGATTTAATCATAGCTTTTCCCATTGGGGTCACCAGGAAGATGGCAGGGACATACAATTCTTGACATCAAAGCCTATCCTAGAAATCAGAGAATGTATCACTGACTGTGATGACTACCTTTGGTCTTTGCAAGGCCTCCTCCTGCCTGAGGCTTCTCATTTCACACTCCAGATTCCAGCCAGCTTCATCCTAGCTGTCTTAGCACCAAAGGTGAGGAAGGACAACTCTAATTGAGGGATCACCATGCCCGAATTTGTCTACACTTGCAGGTTCCCATGCCCCTGTCTACTTCTATGAGTTCCAACATCGTAAGAACTTGACCTCAAAACCCAGGGCCCCACATGTGAGGGCCGATCATGGGGATGAGGTTGTCTTTGTCTTCGGGTCTTCCTTGTATGGCAGCAACCGTGAGTGCTCTTCATTTCCATAAGCTAGAATGGGCCACACTATGATACCTGTAGGTTGAGTCTCCTCATGGTCTATGTAAGGAAGCTCAAGCTCAGAGACAGGCCAAGATCAAGTGTACAAAATCTTACCATTCAAAAAGCTTCAAGTGTTTGGAATTCAAGTCTTTTCCCAAACAACCTTTGCTCCCAACACCTGTCCCCACCTGCAATAAGATGTCAGACGTAAGTACAGAATGCATACTTAGAAGTTATGATTGTCCCTAAATGATTGCCAGGGACTGGCAAGGAAGTCCAAGTGCTCTCCAGTCCAGGAATACACACAAGTGTATTCAGCTAGAGACAGGATGAAGAATGGAAGGTTGTGCAATGAGAATGCCTGATCCTGGGTGGGGCAGAGGGAAAGGAGCAGGCCAGGTATGGAGAATCAGACCACAGTTGCAAGAAGGGTGTAGAGTAGAAGTAGACACCTTACACTCGCCAATCCTGGACCCTTATTCTCTATGCAGCTGACTTTTCTGAGGAAGAGGAGCTACTGAACAGGAGGATGATGAAGTACTGGGCCAACTTTGCCCGCAATGGGTAAGATAATTCACCTAACCCTGCCTCCCCAGAATGGGGTCCACCTAGTGGATGCCCTTGTGGCATCCTCATGAGCACTCATGAGCCTTAATTACACGACCTCTCTCTCTCTATCTCAAACTCCAGGACTCACTCACATACAGACTGCTTTATAAGGTCAAGTCCCTCTCTTCTGCCCCTGAGACCTGAAAATATGACCACAGTTCTGTGGAAACATCAGCACTCACCTCTATGAGGTGGCTCTGATCCATAAGGAACAGACCCTAGGGCGAGGGCCTTTTTTTCCCTCATTCCCCACACTCCTGATTTTTGGGCTGCCTGTCATGACTCTAATGAGGTGATTGGGTCCAGGCTCACAAGGACACAGAATGACCCTCACCCTTCCTCCTGGGAGGGTGTGCCCACAGGAACCCCAACAGTGAAGACCTGCTCCATTGGCCCATGTTTGACCAGAAGGAGCATTACCTACAACTTGGTATCCATCCTGCTGTGGGCCAGGCCCTGAAGGCCTCCAGGCTGAAGTTCTGGACCAAGACCCTGCCACAGAAGATCCAGGAGCTCAAAGGGGCTGAGCAGAAACACATAGAGCTGTAGTGGTCTATGTTGGAAGGACTGGGCTTGAGTGCCGGTAGGGTCAGCAGGAGGTGCTCAAGTGTTCATCCTCTGTTTATCCAGCCTGCCAGCCACCCAACTAGACGATACTTATGAACAACTGCCTGCATGATGTGCATGACCCACTTGCCTGAGCACTCTCTTGTTAGACACACTCAATAAATTGCCCCTTGTCATTGAAACTGTATTATTCTAGTGGTGCGTACTGTCCTCCAGGCCCCATTGAGCCAGGGCCCCTTCTTTATTCATCTCATCTTTTCAACTTCTCTCTGCTCCAAGTCCTTAGCCCCTCTTAAAATGAAGATGGTCTGAACACCTTACTCCTAGCATGGGTCAAAATTACATGTATAACCTTCAGCAATCCCCCCTTTTTTTTGACTTCTAAGTAGCCAACAATTAAACCCATTTGATTTCTAAGTTTCTCTAACACACACACACACACACACACACACACACACACACACACACACGTGCAGAAAATTTTTTATTATAGATTAATTTATATGCAATGAAATTTAACCACATTCATTCCCATATCGTTCCTTAAAATGTTTCTTTATTCCAAATAAATTCCTTCCCGCTCTTTACAGTTAATTACTTCCTCTTACTCAGCATTTTTCAAATACCTGATTGTGTATGCTTGTTTTCTATTCCAGTTCTGAGACTTGAACTCAGGGCTTTGCCACAACACTTCGCTTTTTCTACTCAATGCTGGATCACTACAACTTGTACCAACCTCTATTTCTGGGTGTCTGCTGGTAAATTGAATTTAAGAGTCTCACAAACTTTTCTACCTGGGCTGGCTTTGAACTTTGATCTTCAGGTCTCAGCTTCCTGAATTGGTATGCTATAGGCAAAAGCCACTACTACCTGGCCAAATTGGTTTTAGTTGGTATTGAGATTAGGTATAATTTGGGGAAAATAATAGTGCAGTGTAGTATAACATACCAACTGAATTATTTCTGGCTTATAGTCACCATAATTAATGCTTTCAGGATCAAGTTAACATCTTTTCTTTTATTGAGGAGTGATTTTTATGAATGTACACACCATTTTTAACTACAACGACTGGGTGCACATCTGAGTGTGAGACATTCTTTTCTCTGTGTGTGTGTGTGTGTGTGTGTGTGTGTGTATGTTCTCTTTTCTTGGTACTGGGGATTGAATCCAGAACACTGTACTTGCTCGTGAAGTGCTTTGCCATTGAGCTACATCCCAGCTTTCTTTGTTATTTGTAATCTAGTTGTTTAGGACACTTTCAAACTTTTTGAAGACACATACTTTCATTCCCATTGGATTTTAATCTGGGATTTTGATTGTCTAATTGGAGATAAAAAGTATTACCCAGGCTGGCTTTTGACCAAGATCCTCAATTCTATGCTTCCTGAGATGCTAGGATTACATGTATAAGCCACTGGCACCAGGCTTGTGTCTTGCTTGCTTGCTTTCTCGGTTTCTCTCTTTGGTTGTCTCTCTGTGTCTATATGTCTATGTCTGTATTTGCCTCTCTCTGTGTGTCTGCCTATCTCTCTTTTTCCTTCTCTCTCCTTCTCTCTTTGACTTTGTCTTTCTATTCTGTCTCTGTCGCCCTGTCTTTGTCCAAATCACTAGGGATATCTAAGTTTTCATCAACCTGTCAAACATACAGAAATGCTTCAAAAATCCTTTCATTCCATGTTTTTACTATTAACATGGTTGTTGTGGATGCCAGGGTCTCTGAATGATGATGCAGGAAGTGGCAGGGCACCTGGGAAACTTCAGCCTTGCAGTGGGCACCACAACCATGATATTAACAGGAAGCCTTGTGATTTTCAGTAAAATTCATAGAACTTGTTACTGGATCCTGAACATCAAGGACCTAGACTCTCGGCTCCCCAGCCCAGGTGCTGATTAGTTTAGGAGAATGAAGGTCAGAGAGAATTGTTGAATCTGAGCAGCCAAATGTTCTTATCCTGAGGTTCTAGACCAGTGCTTGGATTTTCACACACTCCAGCCCCAATTTCTCCCCTTGTCTGCTGTTTCCCATTTTGCTGGCAACAGACCAGGACGTTGAGCTATCACCCTCTGCTTCATTCCCTTCCTTACTTCCTGATTAACCTCCACAGAATGCATGAGGTACGGGCTGGTGGCCTATACAGAGACTGAGATCTGAGGCCTCAGTTTGAAGCCAGCCTCTATAGGAAAGTCCATGAGATTCTTCTGTCCTGTTAAGCAGCAAAAAGCTGGCAATAGAGCTTTAGCTCCAGTCGAGTGCAACACTAGACTTGAGTGAACAAGCTAAGGGATAGCTCTCAGGCTCTCAGTTCAAGCCCCATACCAACACACACACACACACACACACACACACACACACACACACAATGAATCCAGGGCCAGAAGTACCACATTAGTTACTTTTTTTAAATCATCACCTACCAGATTATATTAACATTCCCATGAATCCACTAAAAAACTAAAAACAAAAAACCCTAGCCTATAAGCAGGAGTGAATCATTAAGCTGTGGCTAGAGGCTCTGCAGTAAATGTGTGCTGATGGTGATCCATCTCTTTGTTTAATCTCCAAACTGTGTGTAAGTCTACCAAGAGCATCTGCCCAGATCTGTCCTGGGACAGTTAATCAGATTGAAGACCATGTGTGCACATCAGATTGTGTGGCTGGAATGGAGGTCAGAGAATCTTTAGCCAAGTCCTGCCAAGGGAGTAGAAAGGGTATCAAGAAGGAAAGCTTGTGGTGCCTGGCTGTAGACTGTCTGTGTATCAGATTGAACAATCAAAGCTGGTTCTCACAGGCAGTAAAGATAGTGTGAGGTTGAGCCAGGCATCGCTTCCTAGGGAAAATCAGGCTTTGCTGAAGCGCTTGGCTCCTGGTGTCTCACTGCATCTTAGCAGGATCTATGTTGTACATACTCCCAATTATAGAACTGGCTCCCAGATTACCACAGGCCCATAGAGCTCTGTCTCTTCACAGTGCTGCAACCAGCAAGTTCCTTTTAAAGGTTTATCAGGTGTGTTTATCAGGTTTATAAAGGTTTATCAGGCCTGCCCTTGACCTCAGCCACCAGGGAAGCCACAGAATAGGATGACGGG
This sequence comes from Dipodomys ordii, assembly GCF_000151885.1. NCBI lineage: Eukaryota > Metazoa > Chordata > Mammalia > Rodentia > Heteromyidae > Dipodomys > Dipodomys ordii. The sequence continues at coordinate 6,881,050 of NW_012267234.1, forward strand.
TCCTTAAAAATGCCACAGTGACAAGTATGTTTAAATGAAAAGCAGTTCCTAATTGTGGAGGCGTCCGTGTGAACCCTCATGACTTTGGGGGATGAAGAAACTTGAAAGTGGACTTGGTAGTGTAAGAGCAATGAGTTGAAGGAGCAATGTCAAAATGAACACAGTCATAGCTCCCTGTTTATGCTCCAAGTGCTCCCATGGCAAACCCATGGGAGGTGGGGGCATTGTGCATCTGTGGAATCCTAAGCCTGCTTCTCTGCAGACCAGCCCTGAATTTCTCCAATACAATCTTCATCACAGTGACAGTTCCAAGAATCTCGAGGGCAGCAGAAGCCACACAGCACCTCTGGATGAGGGCAAACGAAAGTAGGAGAAAGGAAGGCCTCACACCAAGAGTGCTGCCCACTAATTTCCTGTGACCTCTGCCCTGTCAGTGGCACTCTCTAGCAGCAACAGCCTTACCCAGCTTTTCCTATGTCCCCACCTACTCCCTGGCAGGTCCAAACTCCTGGCTGGGCAAGGTCTAGGTGAATTGTACCTGTTGCTTGAGTTTCAGTGTGCTGCATAGAGACACAGAAATCACGCTGGGAGACAGCCATGCTGCTGAACAGACTTCCTGCTTGGCTGACCACAGTGGTCTATGGGTTCCTGCTTCTCCCACAGATCCAAGGTGAGACTCCTACAGGGGGACCTGTCAGTGGGGAAGGCACCAGGGTGACACCTGCCACATTGGGCAGAGCAGAGTTTGAGTTGGAGAAGGGAGAGGGGAAGGTAGAGATGACAATGATATTACGGAAAATTTGTGCTACAAAGTGCCCATGGTGGTGATCATATAGCTCAGAGAGGGTCATAGGTGCCTGAGGACACAGAGGAGTGAGGCCCATATGAAAGTGTGTAAAGTGCACTGACATGTTGCAGACAGTCAAGGATTTGGGACATTTCCTTCCTCCATTTGTTGTTGCAGCTGTAGTTGTAACTGCTACTCAACCTGCCAACATCATTGTCATTCAAACTGATTGGGTACCCTTCATTGCCAGAGAAACATCTTGGTATGGTCCAAGGTTTCTGGTTCTGGAAAAGCTATACCTCCCCCAGGAACACATCATGAAGTTGAACTGAGATGCCACTGTGTTTCTTTCACCTAAGTGTCAACTCTAGGCAAAGACTTGGCTTGGCTTCTAAGGTAATAGAGGATGTACCCTTTGCCTGCTACACAGTCTTCAAGTCTTTATCAGGAGCTCATGCCACCAGAGAATTATATCCAGAATTATGTATGTGCAATGTTTGATCCCCTCACACCAGAGCAAGCTTGGATGGGCCCTAATGAACTCTCCTACCCTCTCCTATTTAATCTGCACTAAGGAGTTCCCCTTACCTTACCCATGGCCCACTCCTACCAGATTCCCTCCCTTACCTGCTCTTGATCAGGATCTGGGTATTGATTATGAAATCGTGACTCCAAGGTAACAATTTTTGCAACAGGCAGAGCTGGTTGTGCAAACCTGGTTATTCAGAAGACCCAGGGTTTTAAATCTCCTATTTCAAGGGTCAATTTTTGCCACTGCATGGCTCAGCTTCCTCATAGTATTTCATGAGGGGCTTGAAGCAACATGCAGGTAGCTAATTTCTAACAGGAACCTGAGCAATGTTGGTCTTTTTACTGTAACAACTATGAAGCATGAGTGGCTAGCAGCCACAGTGAGGTCCAAGGTCAGAGTTCCCATCTAGATAAAACTCTTACGTAGACAACATGGAGGTCAGGGATATGTCTTTGGACTTGGAAAGATATTGGGAAATTGATGTCTGTTTGTGGTTGCTATCTTGGCTTCAGCCATAGGAGGCGACAGGAAGCTTTTTGATTCACAACAAGCTCCTGGAGAGTGCTTAGGGGCAGGAGAGTTACTTTTCTTATACAAACAGATCAGATTTGTGAATTTCTGCAACCTGAAGGTAATAATGGGGGAGAGAAGGTTCCAGTGAAGGTGGAATTGGAAACAGCCACCGAATGTGGCCCTGACTGGATGTCTCAAAACACATGAAGGAGCACGAACTTTGGGGTTATTATATATGAACACACACAAAAGGATTCTCTGTCTTAAAGGAGAGAAAAACCCAATGTATGAAGTATCCATTTAAAGAATTATCATGATTTTACAAACATGTTATTGTGGACCCTAAGTTGATTTCCAGTGGCCTCTTCCCTCTTCAATCCCCAACATAAGCAGGCCAGCTTTTTCATGATCTGATCAGAGCTGTGTGACTCTTTCCTTGCAGCCCTATTACTTTTTGACATTTTAGATACCTCCAGTGTGAGTTCCTTGAGAATTGGAAATGTTCAGTCCAATCCCCAGCGTCCTGCTAGTCCCTAGTAAAACCTGTTAGGTTCCTGGAAATGATGCTTATTCTCCAATCACTCAACATTGAAGTTCCTAGGGCTTAATGATGATATCAAGTCCCAAAGAACCTCAGGGAGCCTGCCTGGTAGGAAGGTCTGGGTCAGTCAGTGAAAACAGTGGTGTTGGAGCACAGTCATGCAGACAGAATGTATGTGAAGCCAATCAACCTGCAGATCAGAGGACCTTGTCTGGCTGAGCTGTGGGTGGCATAGAGCCAACGGGAGCCACAATGGGAGTGGCAGCTGATAAGGCACACCCAACTCTCATGTGCATCTCTCTACCCACAGGCCAGGAGCCAGCCAGCCCCATCAGAACCACACACACCGGGCAGGTGCGGGGCAGCCTCATCCATGTGAAGGATAGCAATGTGGGAGT